>NC_135230.1:6163415-6308415 GCF_052324685.1 Brachyhypopomus gauderio | reverse complement strand
AAAAGCTGGCATAAAAATAATAAAATAATAAAATGGTGCAGGCCTGTTGAAGTGCAGTATGTAACGAATCCTTGGCTTTATATTCGGACGGTACACGAATCAGTGCTTAGGTGTAGTGCGCTCACAAACTCGGGCTCCCGCCATCTTTGAATGCAGTGGAGATTGTAATGGTGGCTGAGGAACTCCGAGCATTCCGGTAACTCGGAGCGCTATCGGGTGGTGTTTTCGTCCCGCGGAGGCTAGACTGAGGAACTCTGGGTGTTCCGGTAACCCAGGGCGCTATCAGCTAGCGGCTTGTCTCACTCGGCTGACAAACGTGCAGTCTACCGTTCAACACACTCGCCGATGAACGGCGAAATAGCTAGCGCTAACGGTTAGCAGAATGCTAATATTGCTGAAACTTCAATTAACCGTATAAACACGGCAGGGTGACTCTACTGCTCCTCAAAACCTAACGGGTAGCAGTTAACTCGTTTAAACATACAAATAATTAAAACTCGGACACAAAATTATATTTGGGTCACGAAAAAAACCATGTAAAATCTCAGTGTGTCTCTCTTCCCTCAATCTCACTCTGACTCCGACTAACGGACTCCGCTCGCGCTTCAGTGTGAGTGCCCTGGCCCCTCCCCCACTCTGATTAGAGAAAAGGGTTGATAGATGGTCTCTTTCCCAATTACTGTTCATAGCTCTGGCAGTAAAGTTAGTATTGCGAGCAAATGGGATTCCTCTACACTTCACTCTACACTGGCATAATAACTGAGTTAGTTAGCTACACCCTATCAGCTTAAAAGTCTCACAAATTAGAACATATTTTAACAAAACATATTTCAATAAATGTTTACTTTAGAATCGTTAGACTAGGGTTACTGGTTTAACCCTGGGCTACAGGCCTATGTTACATCTATTCTATATCTATTTAATCATTATTCATAATTAAGAGAAATGGCAAAATAGTAAATATCACCTTTTTAAAGAGCACAACGGTGTCCTTCTGAACTTCATACTTCTTAAAGAGTTCTGGACTGCTTGTGAGGCCAAAGGTAACATCGACTGAGTTTAATGCTACGTCATAAAACACTTTGGCCACCTCTCCTTCAAGCTCCTGACAGTGTGACAGAGCGAGCGAGCAAGAGAGAGAGAGAGAGAGAGAGAGAGAGAGAGAGAGAGATAGAGATAGATAGATAGATAGATAGATAGATAGATAGATAGATAGATAGATAGATAGAGAAAGAATAAAACACCACAATATTAAAACACACTGCACATGGCATCACTGATTAATTTAGCAATCTTTGTTGTCTTTTGTCCCATTCGTCCAAACTTGTGTGTATAGTAACATATTAATCTTCAAAGCATAATGCTGCCTAATAATGAATTGTTAGTTCTAATCCGATGCCGTGAGAAGTGGCGGTGCAGAGGGTGCTAAAGCCCCCCCTAGTGGATGTTATATGATCAGCATGCAAATAGCCGTAATGTATGCAAATCCATCAATCGAGAGGGCGCGATAAGAGTCTCTGTGTGTTGACGTGGGTCTGCATGGCTTAGATGACACCATAGTGAAAAATGGCTGACGTCAGCGTTTCTTTAAGTAAGTAAGTTGGAAGAACTCGTTTTTAGCATTAGCACCTTGAAATGTATTACTTTTTAAATACCTTAAGTGTTGCCCAACACCCAGTAATGCGTACGCAAAAATCTTGCATTCTAATTCATCACATTGGCAATGTGAGTACAAAAACAGTAACGTTAGGTTATCTGTCAGTGCTAATAACTTTTTGCAGCACCACACACATATTCTCTCTCTCTCTCTCTCTCTCTCTCTCTCTCTCTCTCTCTCTCTCTCTCTCTCTCTCTCTCTCACACACACACACACACACACACACACCTCATTTGAACTGCAGCACATGACTTGCCTCAAAAAACCCCACCACCACCACGTCGTGTGCGTCGAGCAGCCGCTGGGTGTGTTGGGCGTCCTCCAGAACCGTAGCGCTGGGCCCCAAGCGTCGCTGCAGCCACTGACCGATACCTTTCACGGTGCGTTTTCCTTCAACACACACCACGTTCACGGACATTAGCTGGAGCTTAAATGTAATATCGGTTTCCAACACGGGAAGCTCCACCGCTACCTGTGAAGTCCGTCGCGTTTTGCCTGACGCCATCCTTGAAGAATTTAAGCGTCGGGAAACTGTCGACGTCAAACTCCTCGGCCAGGTCCCGCTCCTCGGTGCCGTCGACCTTGGCCAAGCGGACCGGAGACGATTCGGTCTTGAGCTGCCCCGCCACTTCGGCATAAACCGGCTCAAGTTTGCGACAGTGGCCGCACCATGGCGCGTCTTTTTACGAGGACGCAGCGAGGAGAAAGTGGAGAAACCTTTAACACCAATCAGCTGAGAAAAACACCCGCGGGCAGTTTCCACTTGAAATATTCGCTCATTTGATACTTTTTGTGTTTAATACCGAGACAAACAACCTCTTACATATCTGAAGATTATACAAGATTTGTCGCCCAGGTCAAGCTCAAACTCGAGGAGGTTTATCGCTCACGAGATGTGGTCTAGGCTATAGTAAATGTCATACTGCATTCGTTACGTGTCTTACCTAACCTTGGTCATGTGACAACTTAGTACACTTTACCCTTTCACCGTGAGAAAACTTGCATCTGGCCTGATGGGTGTGCAGCAGATAGAGGCCACATGCGTGTTATTTTTTCTTTGGTGATAAATGAGTGTCACCTGGAACTGTGTCCTTACCACATGGAGATAGAGTTGGAATAGAATCTTAAAATGAATCGTTTAAAGAAGCTAATTTAGAAAATGTGTTGAATTTAGAAAAGTTGCAACGAGTAAAAAGATTTTATTGTAATTTTTTTAATTGATAAGCAGAATAATGTTCTTTAGCAGATCACATCTGCTAGAGCTGAACATGTCATGAAAAGAAAACCCAAAGATCAGTTTAATTTGGATAGGATAACCAACAATTAATTCGTTTAAAAACAGAAAGAACTGCATTTTGATGTGTTTGCATATAATCTACATTTATTTAATACTTTTCAACGAAGTTTGAGAGAGACTTTAAGAAGGACCCACAATCCCCAGGAGATTTATCTCAGGCGCACACATGTACGACTCGCCACCATTCATTATAACGCAACTGTTATAATTAGCCTACTTTATTACGCTGCACTTATTGACATACTCACAGAATTCCACAAGCAAGTATTTGTTCTCGCTGAGGGCCCTTGCGAAGTTCTTGCTATGAAGGACCAAGACGCCCTTGTCCTCCGTTATTTCATCCGTCTTCTCTTTTTCGGGCTCAGTCTCTATCTCTTCTGTGTCTTCTTCGGACTTTTCCTCCTCGCGTTCTTCTTCAGCCCTCGTGCATACAGCACACAGCAGGAACGAGTAAACCAGGGCACGAGAGAGCTTCATTCCCGCGCGGCAGAGCGAGGCGTCCTGAGTGGCGAGTGCTGAAACGGTCTCGTGCTGCTGTCCGGCGTCGTGGTGCTGATAAGACCGTGCTGACAATGACGAGTCACACAGGTGCGTGCGTGGAACAAATCTACTGGGGCTTCTGGGCTCTTCCTAAACTCGCTTTCAAATTTCTCTTGCTGACGTTGAGTTGGAAGAATTATATTTACCGACTCTCATTCATTGGAAGTTCTTTCTGTTTTTAAGCAACTCAGTTGACTCAGTTGTCTCAACTCGGTTGCTATTACGCATCCAAATCTTAACCGCAACACCAAATTTTGAACGTTGCAATGCAGTCGACTGTTTTACATAGTCTACTGGAATAATGCAAATGATCTCTTTATTCAATCAAATTTTCAAGCGTCGGTTTCATCACACATTTTTTTTAATGGGCTAAGAACGAAAAGGTAGACTGAAGGCAAATATTTTACAAAACGTGAAGTAATTTTCATCATCTAATTCAGCAATAGCAGACTACACTCCTTTACACGTGTTTCCTCCGTGCAGCACCGACGCAGAGCTCTAATTGGTGGTTTAACACTCAAACCTCTGAATCACCATTAGGCCAGTTTGGTACGTTCTACCTCTGCCTTTCACACGTTGCAAAATGAGCTCATCTGTCTAGCTGTTTCCATTATTGACTGTCCCTAACGATGAAGTCCACTAAAACTGTTAGTTTATATACCATAGTGTGATATTCACTATAATGCATACAGAAATTTTAATTGAGCTCAGAGAAACGTACATTTAAAAGAAGGTAGCTTCAATGAACCAAACATAGTATAGTAAACAGACAGTAAACCTTTTTAATTGTAACCCTTCGTCTTGGTTTATGTAACACTGTACTGAGTTTTTAATAAAACGTTTGGCATTTTCTTAATGTTTTAGTTTCTAATGCCTATAGTGTTATCTCAAATTCTCCATGTATTTCTTCTACATTTGAAAATTCTGCATGAGCAGAGAATAAAACACACAGGAGCACCAGACATGGAAGATGTCACCATATTCCATTCACATATACGTTTTTAGTAAACATTTATTCACAGATTTTCTAATGTCACAGAAAAAGTGCAAAAATTACAAGAATCACAAGCAATCTGACATTTAAAGATAATTAATGCTGGATAAAACAACATGAAGTGTGTGTGCATATGTACACGTGTCTCGGTCATCATGGTAGCTGGTAGTCGCAGCTGAACACGCTGGGGTTGTTGTCTCTGTCAGATGCCCAGTGGGCGAGCAAGTCACTGAAATCTGGTGTGCCAGAATTGCTGATTGTACTTACTGGAGTACTTGAAGTGCTCAGCATATGGACTGAAGTGTTGCTGTTGCTTAGACCAGGTTCTGTTGTACAGTCAAGCATGTCTGGGGTGCTGGGGTCACCAGGGGCAATGAGGTGGTGGTGGGGGCGGGGTTCGGTCCAGAAGCTGCTGGGTAAACACCGTTGGCTCATGGGTAATCCCTGCTTCTTCCGGTGGGTCTCCTGGAAGAGCTCCGCGAGGGGCCCCAGCTTTTCAGGCTCCGCCCCTTTCTCTGCCCCCGCCACTCTCACAAAGTCGGCATAGTAACGTTGGCGGCCGCTGCCCACCTCCGGGCCCTCTCTGTCCGTGTACACGTCACAGGCGTCGGGGTCCTGGCCGCGTCCGAAGTAGCGTTGCACGTCGTTGCTGATGAGCTCGGCGAATCGGAGCAGGCGGTCGGCAGCTTCGGTGGTGCCACAGGACGGGTCAGCGCCCCAGTGCTCTTCCTCCGGGGACCCGGCGGCTGGGGAACCCTCTTCCTCAAAGTCAGCCTCTGTCACTTCTCGGAGCTCCTCTTCATACTCTTCTTCGGGTTCATCTTCCTCAGCCAGTATCAAGCATGTCCGGACGGGCCTGGTGAGCCTGTAGCCACTCAGGGTTCGGATCACACTCGCTGCCATTCCACAGCTAAAATGTCCCAAAGTCAGTGTGCTGGTGTTATACAATATGCTAATCTGCTGGTTATTACATCATAATACAAATTAGAATATAACATGAGATGGCTACTTATGACCTCATATCAGTATGACCTCACATCAGACATTATTCACTTAGCATAATCAAATCAATTGTATGTCCGTTCAAATATATTTTAATGGAAACTTTTGTTCAGGGACCTTTATTAAAATATATAACTAGAAAGGATGATTCAGTGAATTAATACCAAAAGGTTGAATAAATGTACTTTCGAATGTGAATATAAATTTACTGTAATAATATTCAAATAATATGTCAAATAATGTTCCACTACGTTGTGCTCCATGCGTGTCGTGAGTTTTTCTTACCGTGCAACGGTAGAGATGGACGTCGCTCGTCGGTCCGCGCTCAGTGGCACGTTGATGGTTATCGGTAAGAGCATTTATACCCATCGCGCGGGGCGCAGGGTGTGTTTTCTTTGCAAATATTTGTGCACGAGGCTGTAATTGTGTTCTGGTTAAACAGCGCGCGAGTCTGTCTTGGCGCCCAGCAACCGGAGAGGAGGACGGAAGCGAGCGCGAGCGGCGGCCGCTGTGAGGCCGCTCGTGCCGGGGGACGCTCGAGTGTCCCTCCTCCCGCCTGCGCTCTTACGCAAACACACAGACACGCGCACAAAGACATACTGTACACACACGCAGCGACTGGAGTCGTTATCGCTCCCTGGTTAGACACTTAAGGGTGGAACTGAAAAGGCGTGAAATCAGATCTCACGCCATTTTGACTTTTGAATGAGCCCCTTTATAAAATCCCATTAAAGAGATAAGGCAAATACATGCAGATATTTTACTGTCGTGAATAACCTAAGTTTTCACTTAAAGGAAACAAAAACCGGCAAGTATCCTAAAGTATGATTTAAACGCTTAAAATAATTTGTGTAGCCTAAAACTGATTTTATGAGAGAGAGAGAGGGGGGGGGGAGGGAGGTAGAGGTAGTGGTGATGTCTGTGCGTTCATGCAATCAGGGCCCTTGGAACTAGAAAGCCAAAAGTCCAGCATCTGCTCCAACATATGCCACAGTAAGCTAATTTCTCTTTAAAAAAATCAGTTTTAAAAATCAGTTTACCATTTCAGCTAAATGCTAGTGAAGCAAGTGTTAAATGAAAATGTATTAATACAAATTATATTATGTGAGTAAATTTATCAAGAGCAGGGGGACATTTTCTGATTTAGTATTAAGCAATACATTATTCATTATGCACTCTACAAGTGTTTTAAAATTTCAAAACTTTACCATTGTTTAATAACTTTTTGTTACTTCTTACATCAGATGACGATGATGCATTTATAATTAAAGTGTGCCAGAAAAATATCCCCCACACCACTGCACCAATAAATCACCTTTCTTTCCCATTCTGATGCTCAGTTTGAACTGCAGCAGATCGTCTTGGCCATGTCTACATGCCTAAATGTACTGAGTTGCTGCCATGTGATTGGCTGATTCGACATTTGCGTTAACGAGCAGTTGGACAGGTGTACCTAATAAAGTGGCCGGTGAGTCCCAGTGAGCAAGCCAAGGGCAGATCTGGCAAGGAAAAACCCCCAGAGCATGAGGAAGAAACCTTGAACCTAGAATCAAAGGGGGAATCCTCATCATCTGATCCACACTGGACACCACAATAATAACAATGTAAACAAAAAAGAACAAAAATAAGAAAAAACAAGCAATGAAAGCTTTTCCAGGTTTGTAGTAGTCCTAGTCCAGCATCATAACATCACATCTGAGTGGAGTTTCCATGTTCTCCCTGTGTTTGCGTGGGTTTCCTCCGGGATCTCCGGTTTCCTCCCACAGTCCAAAAACATGAAGATTAGGTAAATTGGCAGTCCCTGACAAATTCTCCCTGAGTGTGTGTCTGTGTCTCTCTGTTCAATAAAAAGAGTTGTCTGAGTGTGTGTACATGAATGTGTGTGTGCTTGTATGCCCAGTGGTGGATGGTGCTCTGTCACTAGGGTCTGTCCTCTCTCCCCTTCCTGCACCCCATTCAGTCCCCCAGGGGGCTGTGGATCCCGGTAGAGTACGCTGTGTGTGATTGGCTGCCGCTTCTCGCCTGTGTGTGTGTGATTGGTTGTCTGAGACTTGTACCTGTGTTAAATTGTAACGTGCCTTGGGTATCCTGAAAGGCACTATATAAATTGAACATTCATTCATTCATCACATTTTACTGTAACTCTCAATGCCCATGAACCCCTAACTATACATTAACCTAAAATGAGAGGTATTAATAACTTTCCTGACTGCACAAATAGGCTTCAGCCTAGCCTTAAATACTGAAGCTGTGTTTGAATCTCAAACATTGGCAGGAACGTTATTCCAAAATTGGCAAACTTTTATATGAAAAGACTCCCACCTATAAAATGTTCTTATTTAAGGTACTGCTAAAGAGCCTGCACCTTTTAATATGAGCAGATATGGTAGACCATTGTGAACCAGGACTTCACTAAGGTACTATGGGACAAGACTGTTCAGTGCTTTGTAGGTTATTAGAGGTTTTTATAATCAATACAAAAATTTGACTGGGAGCCAATGTAATATGGCTAAGATAGGAGCAATGTGATCAAATGTTCTATTACTATTAAAAACTGTTGCATATAGAATTATCTGGAGCTTGTTTGAGCACTTAGTGGTACAAGCAGGTAGATTGTAGTTTAACTATTGACAGGTAAACTTTCTTGATGACTACTTTTTTTTTTTTTTTTTTTTTTTTTTTTGGCCCACCTCCACCCCCCCATCTTTGGAGGACAACTTTGTTTTTATGTACAGATTTAAATGGCAATTATAACAATTCTGTATAATATATAGTGTAGTGATAACAATATATAGTGATAACAATATGCAAAGTGATAATTATTGGGGTTAGGTGGACCAAGAAAAGAGGGGGAGAGAAATAATAAAAAGGGAAAAGACAGAGGTAGGAGAAGAAAGGAGAAGAAAAAGAAAAGAAGAAAATAATAATAATAATAATAAAATAATAATAATAATAATATTAATAAAATAAAACACGCAACCAGCTCAAATGACCACTGCAAAGAAGTACAGAAAGTAAACCAAATACATATAGATGAGTGCGATGTATGGGTGTGTGTGAGTGTGTGTTTATGTGCAACCTAGAAGTGCAACATAGGATAGATGTATGGAATGTACTTACCAGCAAGGGTGGGTAGCTGCAACAGCATTCCCCCAGAGGCCAGAGGCGGGTGGAGAGAGACCCGGGAATCCCACCCGCCCACGGCCCCCCACAGAGCGGTGGAGTACCAGAGCCGCACTTCCCAGAAACCCTCACCCGCCCGCCCCCGCAGGCGGGAGAGAGAGACCCCGGACAGCGCCCCACCAGTCAAGGAGCGCAGGTCCAGGGGAACCAGAGGGAACAGAGCGCCTCCCCCCCAGGATGCCCCTCCCCCCAGGGGCCAGCGGCAAAACCACGGCGCCACGCGCCCGGAAAGCCACCCACCACCCGGCAGGGCCCACCTCCCGCCGAGGAGCACCCGGCTGCCCCATACCACCACCGCCCAGGGGAGCGGGCCAACCGCCCCTACGCCGGGGGGCCAAGCCGGACTCCGGAGCTCCAAGGCGCCCCCCCTCTGGAGTGGTGCAGTAGTCTCAGGGGAGCGTCCATGAGTGAACCGGGCACGACCAGCCCCGACCCAGAACCAGCTGTCCTCACCCACATAACCAAACCCACCCTACATTCGCCCCTATACACCCCCACCATTTCTTGATGACTACTAATTTGAAAGACTCAGGTATACAGCTAATGTTCATAGAGAAGTTTATTGTGTTTATTTTAAGTTTGGATTTCTTCAAGAAGAATTTCTTTAAGAACGTTTTTAGGGTGTGGGCAATGAATCTAGTTAGCAGGTGGAAGATTTTAAGTATTAGATCAAAAACATTAGATCATGTTCTTAGGTAAGAAAAAAATTATTCTAATGCTTTTATTTACATGGTTGTTTTGGTCTGCCTGACAATAATACTCTGAATGTTATCTCTAATATGCTGAATATGCTTTGTCACAAAAAAAATGCATGATGTCATTACTATTATGTGATGTTGTAATCTGAGTTATGGTGTCTGTTTTAGTTAGTTGGGCAATTGTACTAAACAAATCTAGAACAATGTTTGTTAATTTTTATCAGGGTAAAGAGATACGTGCTTCCATGCAAGATGGAGGACTGTGAGTTTAATATGGTACTAGCTGCGTTTTGAGTATTTCATTTGAAATATTTTGAGTGTTCTGCTTTAAATGAAAATGAAAATGAAAATATACAATATGCTGGATCCAATCTTGGGCTAATGTGAAAAAAGCTATACACTAGAAATATTCTACAATGTTCTTTTCTTTAGGTCTTCACTAAATACAGACAATAAGTTAAATGAACCGGGAGATAGCTAGGTCTGAATTAATTAATTAACTAATTAATTAAAACTTGGTTCCAATATACAGACATGAATGACTAGTGACATTTTCTTTCCCCCAAGAGATATCTAGTTAACTAGGTTTAATTAGGTGAAGTTCAACTATGTTTTCTAGAGCCAGTGAGGTTGCTAAGCTTCGATGATGTCATAGTATAGCAACAAAGGCCTTGGTTTGCTCTGACTGCGTGACTCAAAGCTTTGTTTCATAGAGGTTACCAGAATAAAGCTGCTTTAGCAACATTAAAATGTCATGGTTAGGAATCTCCAGTGTGATGTATGGGGGTGGATCTCCTCCGCAAATTCCGCAAAAACAAATCACTATATCACTGAATCACTTTTACTCTGCTGTTGTGCTGGTCAATTTCATGTTACATTGAATATTAACATGTAAACTAGAATAAATCATTGTCATGTGCTGTAATATGTATCGAGTATAGCACAATTTTAAACGTTTCAGAGTGGGATGGATAACATCTGATTAGCTGCTGCAGTGAACTTTATCATAAACATAAGCTCAGCGCCCCATGAAGTAAGAATGAGATGATATTAACGTATCCATATTTCTTTCTTTCATTGTGTCTTGTCTTCTTCTTCGTACTAGTACTAGACGTAGTGTTGTTATGGATTACAGCTTCCTGCTAAATCTGCAACGAGATTATAAACTTGATGATGAAATCCTCCTCACCACAGCGCCTGACAGCCCCATAACAGACCTCATCGTGCTGGTTTGACGCACACGGAGCGCAGAGAGGACAGAGAGCGCACCTCAGCTTGCGCAACCAGGAAGTGACTGGTGGCAGTCATGGAGGCAACCGCTGACAACAGCTGACGACTACATACATAAAAACATGACATTATACCGCATTTAGGACATGTACAAAAATGGCAATACATTCATTATTGTGCCTTTGGTTCCTTTCCACGCTGACCTGCTGTTTAGCTGCCGGTGAGTTTGTTTTATCTGTGGTTTTAGTAGATGTTTACGGGCTGTGTGCGGACGGGCCGTGCTGCTAGCGGGGTAGCCTGGGCGCGTCTGCTGCATCTGTACTTCATGTTGGGCTTACAGGCGCGTTGGTGCATACACGATAATAACAAACCGTTGGACGTGGGCGATTATTATTTTTAAATTGTATCATTTTGATATTAAAACTAGATACATTTTGGCTCGCACGTTAGCGAGACAGCTAGCGAAATATATTTGTATCGTCAAGATTGCGTCAAGCCCAAAGTTTATTATTATAATAACCAGATCATCATCATGTGTTCAGAACTACTGGGTCACTTTAGGATGTTTTAACTGGATTATACTGATTATTTCCCGTATCCACACTTAAGCGGAGGTTTCTAAACGGCGTGTTTGTGTGTGCAGATCTCACGTATGTACAGGAGTTCTGCTCCAAAAGCCCACAGAAGCTGTCCCGGTACAGCTGGCTGGGCAGTGTGCGCCTCTTCCAGTTCAGAGTGCCGCAGGACGCCGCGTCTGTGCGCTGGTTGCTCAGCGCCATCCGGGGATCCGGCTTTAACTGCGGCACACAGGACATCGCCGTGTGAGTGAGGGAGCGCCATAGGCTTCAAATAAGTCCAGTTGACGTGATTTGTTTCTTTGTTTCTGCTGTAACGTTCTTGGACCAGATTAGAAACAAAATGAAGTGGAATAAAGATAATAACCGAAGATAAATCAAAAAGAAAAAAATACAATGGAAGCAATTAATGTGGAACCTCTAAGTTATCATCTAATATTTTCCTCTGGAAAGTACTGTGTGTTTTTTAAGACAAAATAAGTTTATGAAGAAAAACGTTTATTTTTCATAAAAAGAACCATTTCACCAATGTCCTCATATGTTGATGTGACATGTTGATGCTTTGTTAATTTGTGACTGATGTGTTGTGTCAGGCACGTCCGAGCCGGCGCGCCCCCCGTCATCGACCCCCTCCTGTCCGCCTTCCCCAACTCCACGGCGGTGTCCCTGGCGTTCAACCTCACCCTGACCGTGCCCAGCGGGCAGGCCATAAACGCCACGCTGCTCAACGTGAGCCTGCCCGCCCCCGGAGACTGGTTCCTGGCCGCCCACCTGCCCAAGGACGACGGCAAGATAGAGCAGCAGGTATTGCGTTTACATTAGCGTCGTGTGGCAAACGCTGTTATGCAGTGATATCTATTTTTATCACAAGGACATGGCTGCTCCATGTGAACCAAACCCTGCCCCTCGGTGTTGCTAGCACCATGCTCAGCGTGTTCTACCTGGTGAGCTACCTGAATGGTGATTGGTGAAAATGAATCCATTCCGGCTGGGCTGGCATTTCCAGTCAGTCAACGAAGCAACATTTTTGTGTATTTTATCTCAGTTCCTGTTTTGTAAAATTGTTATGCTTTTTAAATTTTTATTTTCTATCGTTATCATTGTATGTTTAACTGTACAGTGTCCTTGAGTGACTTGAAAGGCACATATTAAATAAAATGTATTATTATTATTATTATTATTATTATGCTACAGAATGGTTTGTTGTTAACCGCTCTGTGTGTGTGTGTGTATGTGTGTGTGTGTGTGTGTGTGTGTGTGTGTGTGTGTGTGTGTGTGTGTGTGTGTGTCGCGCACGCCAGGGACTGCCGTCCTGTTCGTATTTATTCCAGCCTCAGATGTATGTGAGGAGAGTGGCTGACACACCGATCCTGCTAGCCAACATTCCCGTCACACAGACACTGACCTTTCCAGCCACACTGGCCCACTTCAAGTATGTTGTGTGTGTATTTTTGGCAGGCAACACTGCATCCGTGTAAATGTTTCAGTGAGTATGTTAGTATGTAACATACTAGCTCATCATCATCATAATCATCATCATCATAATCATCATCATCATCATCATCATCATCATGTAGTGATTGTAGATTACTAGTAACTAAATGATTCCTTTTCATTTGATGCAATGCTGAAGGGACGAGTGGTCAAATCTCCAGGTTATATAATTAACTTGTTGTTATTACCATTAGTGTTCATTAACAATGGGTTATTCTGTATTTTTAATTATCTCATGAGGAGATACAAAAGTATGATTCTGTAGCCTTAGTAATTAATTCTTTTCAAACATCAATACATTCACAAATAAAATATCAGCAATTAAATCACAAAGAGTTTGAAGTTTAGCTGTGTATGTTTTGGCTTCTGTGTTTTTGTGTGTGTGATTAGATGCAGCTGTTTCCCAGTGACGTGTCAGCACTGATATTACAGTTGAAGATCAGGTTCATCCTACAGGAAGCCTGATCTGTGTGTTTAAAATGACGGATCTTCTAATGCCTTTGGATGTTTTAGGATCTTTGTTCCTGAGTTCTCCTCCAAGGTGGACACACAGCTGGTGGTCCAGGCCTGTTCCGTGGCTGGAAGTGACTGTGGCCTGTCGGTCACTTTAGGCTCCCGGTCTTTGGGCCAGAGTTCTGTGTTTACAGCGAACTGCTCTGGGCTGAACCCGTGCACGGCTTCCATCTCCAACCCACCGTGGAATGCGTGGGTCCGCGTTACGGTGGAGACCAGTCTTCCAAACATCACAGCGACCTTCGTCATATCGGCCAACAGTACAGGTATGACTGTTTTGCCATAACAGACTGGGAGGTGTTCAGAGAGGCAGCCATTATGGAAGACTCTTCTGTGAACATAGATAACTACGCTGAGTATGTGACTGGGTACATTGGCACTTGCATTGAAAACATTGTGCCCACCATAACAGTCCAGAAATTCCCTAACCAGAAGCCCTGGATAAATGGTGAGGTACTGCAAATGCTACGAGCACACTCCATTGCTTTTAGATCTGGTGATGAGGCTGAGCTCAAACTTGCACAGTACAGACTGAAGAAGGCCATAAAATCAGCCAAGAGACAGTATAGAGAGAAAACAGAAGGGTTCTACTCCACTGCTGACCCCAGACGTATGTGGCAATGTCTGGAACAAATTACGGATTATAGATCCAGACCCAACAATGCCATAAGTTCCTCAAACAGCCTTCCAGAAGATCTCAATGAATTCTACACCCGCTTTGAGACGTCAACCCCCCCATTACAGAGAATACACACGCCTCAATTACACAACTCTCCAGCCCCCCACCAGTTGTCTCGACAGCCCAAGTACACAAAGCCCTGAGGAGGATCAACCCCCGCAAAGCTGCAGGACCTGACAACATTCCTGGTCGAGCCCTCAGAGTATGTGCTTACGAGCTGGCTGATGTTTTCACCTCTATATTCAACCTTTCCCTCAAACAATGCACAGTTCCCACCTGTTACAAGACCACCACTATCATCCCTCTGCCCAAGAAGAACCCCCCGTCCTGCCTGAATGACTATAGGCCAGTAGCGCTCACTCCAATCATTATGAAGTGCTTCGAGAGAGTTGTGCTGTCCCACATTCAGAACAACATACCAGACACTACAGACCTCGGATGCCATCGCTGCAGCCCTTCATGCCTCCCTCACACACCTGGAACATAAAGACTCCTACATCAGGATCCTCTTTATTGACTACAGCTCCGCCTTTAACATGGTCATACCTCATAAACTTACAGATAAACTGTCATCTCTTGGACTACATCCCACCCTCCGTCACTGGCTTTTAAACTTCCTGACTGGCAGGCCTCAGTCTGTTAGGATTGGAAACAGAACATCAGCCAGCATAACAACTAACATTGGTACACCTCAGGGCTGTGTCCTCAGCCCTATACTCTACACCCTCTATACCCACGACTGTGTCACCTCCAACCCTGACAACATCATCCTTAAGTTCGCCGACGACACTGCTGTGATAGGTCGTATCACTGGCGGAGAGGAGGCAGCCTACAGGAGTGAAGTGAACAGTCTGGTTACCTGGTGTGTGGACAACAACCTCACACTCAACATCGACAAGACAAAGGAGATGATAGTGGACATGAGAAGGGAGAGGAGACTTCATCAGCCACTGTTTATCCGGGACCTTGAGGTGGAGAGAATGAACAGTGTTAAATACCTAGGGGTCCACATTAGTGATGACCTCACTTGGACACTAAACACCACACAGGTGCTGAAGAGGGCTCAGCAGCGGTTACATTTCTTGAGAAGGCTGAGGAAATTTGGAATGTCACCCAAAATACTCAGCAACGTCTACCGCTGCATCATCGAGTCCATTCTGACAAACTGCATCACCATGTGGTACGGCAGTTCGACTGCGAAGGACCGTAAACGCCTGGAGAGAGTGATAAAAACTGCTACGAAAATCACCAGGACGGCACAGTAGATTAAAGACTTCTTTCCTTCCCAACAGCTATCAGACTCTTAAACAGCTGACCTTTGCACATGATTGTTTACAGTAAACATACAACTGCAAATGTATGTTTACACTTTGTTGCACCTTTTGTTCATACTTGCCCACCAACTGCACATTTGTAAATAATTTTTATTTTTATTTTTTATTTCAGGGTGTTTTATATATATATTTTTTATTATTAGTAGTAGTATTTGTGGAAACTTTGTACTTTATTACATCCGGTGCAGACAGCAAAAAAAGAATTTCATTGTACAGAGAAACCCGTTTTCTACTGTACATGTGACAATAAAGCTTTGAATCTTGAATCTTGAATCTTGACCACGCAGCAGGAACGTGTGGAGACGTCCAGCGTTGCTTCTGGTGGAGGTTGAAGCTCCTGGGAGAACGAACTGGGGCACTGTGCTCCTCATACGCTCATATGAGTTGAGGCGCAGCTCAATTGGCTCATGCTCTAACCTCCGTCTCTTTCTCTCCCTCTCTTCCTCTCTTCCTCTCTCCCTCTCTTTCTCTCTCCCTCTCCCATGTCTCCTGCACAACCAGTTGGTTGCAAGCCTTTGAGTGTCTCGTCAGATTTCAATTCCTCCTTTCCCCTTGGTGCCCCCTCGCTGGGGGAATCCGCCGGTAACGCCTCCAGTCACCCCGGCAACAGCCCCACGGGTAACGCCGACAACGCCTCGGAGTGGGTGTGCCTGCGGAACCCGGCCATGTTCAGGGAGGACCAGGATGTGCTGTCTGTGCGGTTCACGCTTACCGATGGGAACACGAGCGTGGCCTCCAGCATGCCCACCGTGCTCACGCTGGACCTGGACTCGGCCGCCGACACTGGGGGATCACTCACTGTACAGCTCGATCTGAACACGGTGGGTCGAAGGACGTGTCTGTGTGTGTGTGTGTGTGTGTTTCAAGGATAGTGATGATATATTTCTTGTCAAGCTTTGTGCGTATCATGATTTCTAGCTTTTCGGCATTTGTTAACAAATTGAAACAAATTGAGATGTACACATGATGTGGCATTCCTTGTTTTGACAGAGAATTATTCATGTTACAGAGCTCTCTGATTGGTGCGTTTGGCAGTGTCAGGGCGTGTCTCACCCCTTCAGCCCCGGTTCTTAAGCTTAACACCAGCCACTCGTGTGACACAGGTGTGTTGGTACATTCAAAGTGCCTTATCAAATCAACAACATTTACAGCAAAACATCCAGACACCTGATATACTTCTCAGCAGATGGCAGGTTTAAACTGTGCACTGGTGTGTGTGGGTGTGTGTGGGTGTGTGTGTGTGTGTGTGTGTGTGTGTGTGTGTGTGTTGCGTTGCGTGTTGTGCTCTGGTGTGTGTGTGTTGTGTTCTGTGTGTGTGTGTTGTGCTCTGGTGTGTGTGTGTGTGTTGTGCTCTGGTGTGTGTGTGTGTGTGTGTGTTGCGTGTTGTGCTCTGGTGTGTGTGTGTTGTGTTCTGGTGTGTGTGTGTGTGTGTTGTGCTCTGGTGTGTGTGTGTTGTGTTCTGTGTGTGTGTGTGTGTGTGTGTGTGTGTGTGTGTGTGTGTGTGTGTGTGTGTGTTGCGCTCTGGTGTGTGTGTGTGTGTGTGTGTGTGTGTGTGTTGGCTCTGGTGTGTGTGTGCGCAGCGTTCACGCAGGGCTACTCCCTTGAGGTGAACAGCAGTGAGACGAAGGCTTTGCTGCGTGTGCCATTTCCACGTGCAGCCCTGTGGTACCTCAGTCTGCAGACCGTCTGCAACAGCAGGTGCGACCACGCACGCGTGCGCAGGCCCGCCTGGCTGTGTGGGCGGAGTTTCTGCAGTGAACACTGAATACTGTAATGAGGGGGAGGGCTTAAAGCTGCAGCCATGGGCCGTGTTGTTGCGCTTACGGTATTTTATAGACGCCGCCCCTTTAAACTGAGCTTGTGGTGCTTTTAGCAGCGATTGCGCTAACGCCTCAGCGGCGGTGTCCGTGTCGGCCGGCGTGAGTGCGTGTATCGACGACTGCGGACTACACGGGGAGTGCAGGCTGTTGCGCACACAGAGCTACCTCTACGCCGCGTGTGTGTGCAAAGCAGGTGAGTCACACACACACGCGCAGCATACATTGTTAGTTAGTTTGTTTGTTTTGTACATGAGAAGGCGCAACAGAAAGTAAGATTAAGCACGCTGTTTAACGAAGACGTTTGTGCGTTCTTCTGTTACGTGGATAAGTATTACTTGAATTAAGTCATCGCTGAGAAGAAGCTTCATACTTTTCACTGTAAACCAGGCACTATTAGATCCACCATCAAATATCAACTATCAAATACAGCCAAGAGCACTAAAGCAAGCCTGTTCTGTTTGTTTGTTTGTTTGTATGGGTGTGTCTATTTTTGTTTGTTTGCTCGTTTGTTTGTTTGTTTGTCCCAGGCTGGCAGGGCTGGGGTTGTACCGACGGCACTACTGCCCTGCCCTTCTCACGCCAGCTGAGCGCCGCCCTGCTGCTCACACTCAGCAACCTGCTGTTTGTGCCCCCCATCGTCGTGGCGCTCCACCGTGCCTACCACGTGGAGGCCGCCGTCTACCTCTTCACCATGTTCTTCTCCACGGTGTGTCCCGTCAGCGAGGGCGCCGTGGTGGCTGTTGTGATGTATCATGATGGTTTCACACTCCGAGACAGTGGCAGGTTTGGCAGCGCTGACCCGTGTTGATACCCGGCGGTGTGTATTTGCAGTTCTATCACGCGTGTGACCAGCCGGGCGTGACGGTGATGTGCATAATGGACTATGACACGCTGCAGTTCTGTGACTTCCTGGGGTCCGTGGTGGCCGTGTGGGTCACCATCGTCTGCATGGCAAGACTGCGGGAGCCAATCAAATACGTAAGTAGCGGAGGTGAAGGGGCGGAGGTGAAGGGGCGGAGGTGAAGGGGCGGAGGTGAAGGGGCGGAGGTGAAGGGGCGGAGGTGAAGGGGCGGAGGTGAAGGGGCGGAGGTGAGGGGTGGAGGTCACAGGTGTGCAGATCGTGGACAACGACCTGAGAGGGTTTCTGTCTGCGTGATTTTGGTGGTGTGTGGACATGAGAGGACTTGGAGGCCATTAGTGTTGTGGAAAGAACAGCAGAAGAAAAGTAGATTTGCCTTTTGTAGGCCAGTGAGAAAGAGGGGGATGTCTGATTCCCTGTAGATTTGATAGTGAGAGAGAGGGATGATTGTCTGGTTGCCTGTAGATTTGATAGTTGCTAGCACACACAATATTACTGTTAGAATAGATTAAACACTTGCCCGTCATATTTAAACCATGTCTGTAACGTTAATCTAGAACGTTGGCTTTGGATGAGGGCGACTCAAGCCACAAGTTCTTTGGCGACTTTGATATTTTATGACGTCGCCATTAAGATTTGAAGGAGCAGAATCCATTCTAGCGTCTTTTTTGGGGAGCTCCAGTCTGGTTCCTGTGGCGCGACCCCACAGCCGTGTTCAGTGACGTTCTCTTCACCTGTTGTGTGACCTGGACCGCCCCAGGTCACGCCGTCCTGCTGCTGTGTGATTGCTCTGGTCTGACGCGTGCGTGTTTTGATTGCTCTGGTCTGACGTGTGAAGATGTGCTTCTCTACCGCCAGATGTTCTTCATGGCGGGGACTCTCCTCATCGCCATGGCGATGCAGCTGGACCGCCGAGGCCTGTGGAACCTGCTAGGCCCCGTGCTGGTGGCTTTGGTTACCATGGTAACCGCCTGGGTAAGCAAGTCGGCCGATGCTGTACTGTACACATTACGGTTATTGTCACGTTATAGCGCTGTACTTTGAGCACGCAGTATAGCGTGCTGTAGGGGTTTGCATGAACTGTATGCACACGTGCATTTGCTGTATACATATGTAAGTGAGTTAACACCTAACTGTAAATGCCTGAACAGTCACCATAGTGATATACCAACAGTGACAGCTCACGGCTCACAAGTAACATTAAAGTGTACAGCAGCCCGTCAGATACAGATACAGTACGTAGCAAACAAAACAAGGGAGCCGGTGTTTGCTGTGTGCGCAGGTGTACCGAGCTGTCAAACGGCGCCACTGCTACCCGCCCTCGTGGAAGCGATGGGTCTTCTTCCTGATTCCGGGCATCGGGTCGGCGCTGGTGGGCGTGTGTGTGTACGTCTTCGCTCAGACCGACGCCAACTACTACTACACGCACTCCATATGGCACGTGATGGTGGCCACCAGCGTGGTCTTCCTGTTGCCTCCACGTGAGCCGCACGTGCCCCCCTGGGGCTGGCCGGCCAAGCTCTGCGGCTACCGGGTCTGCCGGAGCCAGAAGGAGGAGCTGTACACCGTCACCTGAACGCCAGCGGAGCGCACGTGGGACCGGCGCACGTGACGCTCACATATGCAACGCCTCGTCACACTTTCTTTGGTCTTGCGTTCCCACGGACATGCGGTGCGGAAGCCGCTTTATTGCACGTTTAAGTGCAGAGGTCAGGTGACTGTGCCCAGCTGTAGTAGAAACATGCAGCTTTTACGACATTCTGATGTTAATAGTTTGTTGTTTATATTCCATCACGTTATTCCATCACGTTAAAGGCTGTAACTAACTTTTTGGTTAGGCACTTGAAAAAAGGAAGTGTGTGTGTGTGTGTGTGTGTGTGTGTGTGTGTGTGTGTGTGTGTGTGTGTGTGTGTGTGCGTGCGTGCTCGCGCGCATGTGCTTGTATACATGTATACATACCGTTTTACTCTAGTATTTTCTTATATTTAACTTAGTAGTTATAGGCACGTGTTATGGCTTGTATGATATTGAAGCACGGAAGTGCATGTGCGTGCGCGTGTGCGTGTGTGTGTGTGTGTGTGTGTGTGTGTGTGTGTGTGCGTGCGTGTGTGCGCGTGTGTGTGTGCGTGCGTGTTTGTGTGTGTATTTGTGTGTGTGTGTGTGTGCATGTATATGTGTGTGTGTGCGCGTGTGTGTGTGCATGTATATGTGCGTGTGTGCGTGTGCTCGTACATGCCTCTCTGCAGCACTTTACTGTGGTTCAGCAGATGAACCAGTATGTTCTACTACTGCGTGTGCATGTGATCCTGAAAATGTGCCTGTTTGTCTCTGACAGCTAAACGGTGCCCTAAAGACCACAGCTCTGCAGGTACTGTGGACAGTACAACGTTTTTGTAACCCTTTTTGCTCTGGTTTGTTCTTTGAAGAACACGAGACTATCAGTCAGTCTTGTTTTAACCTTAAGGTTGTGGGCAGCTACTAATCGAGACTTGAGTTCCCTGGGGATGTAATTTTAATCTTTGACGGATTTGGGGTTTGTTCTGGACCCAAACCGTGTTAAAATGAAGCCCTCTGAACTATAAACTGCATATAACAATCAGATGGTAAAACAAACAATGGCACTTATATGGTATATGGTATCAATAATTAATAATTATGAATTGGAGAGATATGTTTTTGGCCTCTTGTGACACTATATATGCTTATATATTTCATGTTGATCTGGGAAACTTAAACAATGCCATTTTAAAGTGTGTATGTATGCCAGGATCTGTGTGTGAGTAATGTCACTGTAATATAATGAATAGACTGATCACATGAATTAATAAATAAGAGGATGATTATTTAATAGTGCTCAGATGAAAATTTGTTGACAGTGTTGATTGTGCAGATAAATAATGAAGTGACAGAAACATGCAAGCAAGAACTTATGTAAATTGTTCTCATTAAAGCTGCTGGTCCGCCCCCAACACCCTTTGGTCCGCCCCCAAACACTGCTTGCTCCAAACCATTTTGAAATGTTTCAGGGGTGGCCAACCTATTTGCAATGAGGGCCAAATCTGGTAAAGTGAAACTGTGGGGGCTGACCACTACCTAATTTATGCAAATTATCTAATTTATTTTATAAATGGGACGTTGTGGCGAGGTCTATGCATGTGCCAGGTCTACTGCCCTCTTCTGGTGAAATATAAAATAGCGGGTACTCTAATAGTGGGTGCTTGCGGGCTGCATATTACTGACTTTATGGCGTAGGCTGCGGGCTGGTGGATGTTTGAACGCCTGGTGTAAATGCTTTTAATTTCATAATCAATGATAACTTGGTCGGTAAAGACAACATAGCCAAAATAGTCTCAGAATGCTTTAGATGAAGTTATGTAATCTAATAACTTAGCACATTGTTAACGAGAATTCAGTTCAAGAAGAAATTTGAGATCACATTTTCATCCCATGTAACTGGGTTGAAAGAAACTGAAAAAGTTTATCTTTGTTCTCTGCCATCAGAAGAACAACAAAATCAGTAATCGGAGACAAATATAGCGAGCTGTTGATTATGCTTTATTGATAGAGAGGCAAGCTTAGTGAGGCCAGAGAAAGACCATGGAACAGACTGTGGAAAACAGGCAAATGGAAACCTTATTGCTGTGTGTTAATAAAGGGATCGTGCCCAGATCCACAGCCTTTAGACATGAAGTGAATTTTGTTCTGAATTGCAACTAGGAATGTGCTGGAGGTCCGTTTGCAGTGTCATGAAAACTACAGTGCATCACAAGGAAAGTACAAAAGAATCAGATGTGCAATCAATACTCGCACGTGGAAAAGCATTGAAAACTCAAGGTGAGCAGTTTGGTATAATGGATGACCTATATTCTTATTGCTATATTTAAGTCTAGTTTAGGGAAACACCCATAATCTGACAGAGGGGTTGTTGGGAAGTGTAGGCCACAGCTCGAGAAGGGAAAATTTCAAACTGTAGTTTTATAGTTGTAATATAGGTAACCACATGTATAAGAACGATGTACTAAATGTCTAGTGATGAGTTGAGTGAGTGTTCTGTGATAGTGTTGTCACAGGTGTTACATCGGGGATGTGGTTCCGCCGCTGGTCAGGACCGAGCTGCTCTGTGTCTTACTGTCGTCCTCACCTGCTTGTGTCAGCAGCGCTGGAGACGGACTCGAATGTCGTTGACGACGCATGAATGGGAATACGCTGTGAACACACACACACACACACACACACACTTGTTTTACTGTCCTTGTAAGTATGCTATATACCTATCCCTTACCTTAACTTCAGTAACCACAAGTAAACCGTATGGCTCTTTTAGTTTTTCAAATTGTAAATTGTAAAAAAGTATTGATACCTGTGGGTCCTGTATCCACAAAATCAAAAATGTCAGATATTCCTATCCTTGTGGAGACATCTAGTCCCCATGGAGATATACAATATAAACCCATGGGTGTACACATGCACACACAGTTTAGCTAAATATAGTGCATACATTTTATGATCATTTTAGCCCTATTGTCTGAGGTGTGTGTGTGTGTGTGTGTGTGTGTGTGTGTGCGCGCACATACCTCTTTTTTGTTTCCTGAGGAACCATCGCTCTCTCTACCAAACTCTTGTACTGTTCAGACTTCAGGTAGCGCGGGTACGAGTCCTACATGTAACACACAATAACATTCAACTACATCCCCATGCATCATGTCATCCAGTGTGATTCTTAGGAAAAAATAGAAAATGATTCTTATATTCCCAAGTTAATTCAAACATACATCCAAATAGATTTGGGTAGGTGATGAGTACTCGGGAGATTCTGAGGGACCAGTTCATTCTGAGTTCTCACCTTTTTCATGAGGAAGTAAATGTGCCTCTGTGCATCGTCCAGGACGAAGCGGTGAGCTTGCTTCATTCCCTCCAGCGTGGTCTCCATTGTCTTGCTGTCGATGTTCACCCAGTTGCTGGCTCCCGGAGCGAGGTACTGCCTGTCGAGAGCATTCCCGTTGAAAGACACGCAAACAGAGCCGGCGTGAGCAGAACTAGTCACGAACGGAGGTGACGCGGCTACGTGTGGCGGCTACGTGTGGCGGCTACGTGTGGCGGCTACGTGTGGCGGCTACGTGTGGCGGCTACGTGCGGCGGCTACGTGTGGCGGCTACGTGCGGCGGCTACGTGTGGCGGCTACGTGACGCGGCTACGTGTGGCGGCTACGTGACGCGGCTACGTGTGGCGGCTACGTGTGGCGGCTACGTGACGCGGCTACGTGTGGCGGCTACGTGTGGAGGCCGCGGGGCTACGGCGTTGGGGTCGTACTTGTAAACCTCGTCCACCTTGGCGCTGATCCGGGAGGTCTCACCATGGCGCACGTCCTCGCACGCCTGCCAGAAGAGAAGGTTCTCCGCTGAGCGGGGAAAAGGGAGGGGGTTGGGGGTGGAGGTGATGGAGGAGAGGGAGGGAGGGAGAGTGTAGAGGATGGAAGGAATACAGCCGGTTATGGTCAAAGCAGTGAGACAGGAGGCAGAAAGATGGTGTTACGTTATTGGTGCAGTTAGACAGCGTGGACGAGGTGGGGACCTCAAAGTGTCTAACCTCTGCACTGATGGCACAGAAAGCAGTTATGGAACTCTCAGATGGAATAATGGATCCTGTGTGTTATGTGCATAAGTGTGTGTGTGTGTGTGTGTGTGTGTGTGTGTGTGTGTGTGTGTGTGTGTGTGTGTGTGTGTGTGTGTGATACGTACCACTGAACTCTTTCTCCAGGTAGATGAGGAACTCCTTTTGGCCTAATGGATCATTCAGCAGCTTCATGAAACTGAACCTCCAACGCTCCACACGCAGTTTGGTCGGCATTACCGCCCTGGTGAGAGAAACACCTGCAGTTGGACCCCAAAGCCATCTTACACCAGTGTTACACCAGCGTTACACCAGTGTTACACCAGCGTTACACCAGCGTTACACAAAATCCCCTGCTTCTCCATACTGTGTTGATGTGTGTGTGTATAATTGCACAATATTTCCATTCCATGATGGAGATAAAGAGAGTGTGTGGAAAGTGTGTGTCAGATCTTACGTTTCCGAGTTCATATTCCAGTACATGATGTCATCGGTGATCCACGGGTTGCTGGGTAGGCAGCCTTGCATTATGGGATCATGGTCCTGGTACTGTTCAGAGTACTTAACAAAGCTGCATACACACCCAAACACACACTGATTAGAAACGCACACTGTTCTAAACCCTGTTTACAAAGGTCTTAGGCAGGAGTGAAGACTGTGAGTGAGGGCTAGAACAGTAACACACACACACACACACACACACACCATGCAGCTGTCCAACTGTGACCACACACACACAGACCCGCTAAACCAGTACTTCTACAGATTACAAGTACCTTTCCAGACATATCGAGGACTTGACTCGATTGCGTCCCAGTGCCATCTTGTTTTGCTCAATCTGTAGTCATTCATCGTAGACACAACATCAACAACAACGTACAGTAGCATGAGGCAAACCCGTAATGAACAGGAATAGTCTGCAAAATCAGACTACAATGAATAAACTACAATGTGCTACATTCATAACGTGCTTCGTTCATGTACACTCGATGCATGGTTAAAATCACAAACTTCACAGAATACCGCTAGGTGGTTCTTTTTGAAGAATTTCAAATGATTCATAACTTCAAACAAATTAAAAGACCCTTTCAAAGTATTTACCTCTTTCTTGTAGAATTCAGCAGTCTTTTCTGAAATTTAACAATGACAACGTAGACGTGAATACTTATTAGAACAATGTGCGCGTGGTTATTTAGGAACACCTACTGTACTGACACAGCCTTGGAATTCTCATGATTGTTTAACTCGTCAGTCATAAATTTAATATGCCAAATAATATCTATATATGTGAAAATGTGGAGTAAAACCTTGAAAGAGTGTAATAAAAACTGTTGGGACTTATATATATCATGATGTATATCACGACAGCGTGAACACTTACTTGAGCAATGATGCGTCAGGCAAATGACAGGGAAAAAAAGACAGTGAGAGAGAGGGATGATCTTCCTTTAACTGGTAAAGTGTTGCTTATAAATGTTTTACTTTATGTGTAAAAGTATCTATCTTGCGCTGGCATTAGTCCAACTGTCTCTCACTTTTTAAATAATTGAAGTCCTTAATGAGTGGATCAAGTGTGTCATACCTGCTATATGTCATACCTATTTTGTTGATTTTACATAAAACCCGGAACTGTTTGGAGATATATGGAGATATGTAAATGCTCTTAACAATTTGTAAGTAACTTATTTGTAAGTATTTCATTGCAACGTGATTTTAAAGTATTAAGTATTTCTGGTAACTTCATATAATGGAATAAAAAATAACCCAATTACAGGCACATATTTGTGATTTCTTGAGGACACTGAGAGCCTGATTAATTCACTAAGCGCGTTGCTCAGAAGGGTCACAGCGGCTCCCGACAGCACCATCTTTGGCCACCAGAGGTCGCACTCCGCTGGGCGAATTGTGAAGGTTCAAATTCTCTGGTTCAAATACTACTATGGATTGGCCCTCTTGGATTTGTTTTCTTTCTGCGTTTCCCCACTAAATACACCACTTGGTTCCTCAAACATCTGTCTAGACTGACCAGCCTTTTTGCATATACAGATAAGGTCGCCACTAACATGCAGCTGTTTTGAAACTTAATATGCATTTATTTATTAATTCATTAATATGCATTTAAAGGATTTTTTTAAGGATACTCTTTTGGGCCTTGAGACTGTGAGCATTTTTGTAAAACTATTTGTTCCAATAAAGTGCAGGGCTTAAGCTATCAACAAAATCTACAAGATTAGATTAAAAACATTGTGTTACTATGTGTAGTTTCCAGCAGGCGTGAAAGTGATGGTTTAGGTCGACCCAGTAGCTGTCAGGGTGGTGGGATACTGGGGCCAATAATAACATCTCTTCACAGGGCTCCAGGTCCCTTTTGGGGCCCCTGGCAGTTACTGTACATGTGCGTTATATGGCCGGAACAGTGCACGACGCACACTGTGACCCAGGTGCATGCAGGGAAGTTTGAGCAGTTACCAGCGGGATTCGAGGGTTGGTGACACTTCCTCTCTCTGGGCCTCGGTCCAGAATATCCATCTCACCTGGCTGTAAGAACAACCACCAGAAGCCCTAATCAGTGTCTGCTTTACCTGACCAAGACTTAGTCCTCATTTAGTCATCACTGATAGTTCAACTTAGTCCAAGATCAGGCTTGAACTATGTCCAGGAAACCAAGCAAAGGAAACGTTACAGCACCTGAAACTGTGTACACAAATGTTTATCCATTTAGACTGACCCTTTGTATTGACGAGGCCATTAACCTGTGTACCAAATTAATGTACTATATATAATGTATAAATGTTATTTAGTCATTGTGTAACATTTTGACAACACTTCAAACTTCCTAAGTGTAAGGGTTGGCCGCAGTGCCATACCGCTACCGGCCACCAGAGGGAGCTCATAAAGTCAGATGAGCTACACCTGCTCGGTAGCCCTTATGAGCAGCTCCTGCCAAGATACCAGCTGCTAAGTTGTTCAGGTTTTTATATTCAACTAAAAGCAGTTGTTTTAAAACAACTTAGTTCTCATCTCTCTTGGTGCCCTTTTGGTTGCTTTTAGTTAGCGAGTTTATTTCTGTTTTTCGCTTCGCTGTATGGGCGAGCCAGTCCTTCCCCTGGTGTCCTTTGTTGTCTGTTTCCCACCCAAACCGTTTGGACTATTATCTTCTCTTCTTTTCTCCTCTACCTTCTACCGGATGATCCTTCTGCCCCCTTTCTGTTCTCACTCCCAGTTATAGTACAACTCTGGTTGGGTCTCATCTACCCAGAAACCCTGCGGTGCCTCACCTGGTTCACCTCTGGCTAGCCAACCCGTTACACTTTAATACAAAGCACGTTTATATAGTATATACAGACTTCATACAGTGTGTTTGTGCTTTTTAGACAATCATGGGTCATGTTTTCATAACTCAGTGTTGCCCCATTGTGATTTTCAACAAGGTATGTATCTTTTATGAAGGATTATGATCTCTAAGTAGATCATGTTGCACCGTGGTGATGCGTCTCTTATAACGGCATCTATTAATGTTTGTGTGCTTCCCCCAAATGCATTTAAAAGCACAATTTAAAAACCGGCGCTGTTCCTTTTAAAGTGGAAGAAGCTTTTACATTTAAAACCAGATAAATCTTTTATCCTTACAAATGTTCCGCTGATGTTTTATGGCTGGATTGACTGGATGAATCCCAGACACACACAGGATGAGAGGGAATGAAATGCCCTCTAAATCTAGTCCAGACTAAAGCCCCTATTCCTGGATAATGTTTTCACTGATGATGAGTACATGAGTATAGAAGCCTCTGCCTCTTAGACTTCTCTCGCTCCCACACACACACACACACACACACACACACACACACACACACACACACACACACACAGGATATCTCAGTAATGGAATCCTCTTAAGCGCTCCGACAGAAGATAGAACCATTAGAGAGACAGACCTGATCACATGACCTTGCCAAACACACACACGTACACACACACACACAGAGCCCATTCTCTCTCATTTCTTTCTCTGAGGCACTACTCTTTTCTCTTCATATTCCCTCTTTCATCATCACTCCCACCTAGAAACATTTTGTGTCTTCAGTTTAATTCTTAACACATCACATGTCCTGCAAACTCTCCCACTCTTGGTATAGGGCAGTGAATGCAGGTTTGTGTGTGTGTCTTTATTTCTGTCCTCTTTCTTGTTTTTATCCTCCATTTCTGCTTGTTTGCCACTTGCTTTGTTCTGTCCTTCTCTGACCCCCCCCCCCCCCACCACCACCACCACTGGTCTGAACACACCCGGTTAATATTTCATACACTCGGGCTGGGCTTCATGTAAATATGAGCACACGTGCAGCATTGGGCTTCTCACACGTTCCAGGCAGTTTGGTCATCAGCACAAGGTGTTGTGAGCACTACACGAAGATCCACGAGTTGTTGCTGTTTTGGCCGTTGTAGTTAAAACGTATTCGGTGTCATTAAAAAATCCATTGTATTCAATATTAGATCCAGCAAGGCACACTGGACACGCACAGAAGGGGAAGTGTGACCTTTACACAGCCTGACGTCACGTCTGTGACCCAAAATCATCAGTTTTGTGACCTTTACACAGCCTGACGTCACGTCTGTGACCCAAAATCATCAGTTTTGTGACCTTTACACAGCCTGACGTCACGTCTGTGACCCAAAATCATCAGTTTTGTGACCTTTACACAGCCTGACGTCACGTCTGTGACCCAAAATCATCAGTTTTGTGACCTTTACACAGCCTGACGTCACGTCTGTGACCCAAAATCATCAGTTTTGTGACCTTTACACAGCCTGACGTCACGTCTGTGACCCAAAATCATCAGTTTTGTGACCTTTACACAGCCTGACGTCACGTCTGTGACCCAAAATCATCAGTTTTGTGACCTTTACACAGCCTGACGTCACGTCTGTGACCCAAAATCATCAGTTTTGTGACCTTTACACAGCCTGACGTCACGTCTGTGACCCAAAATCATCAGTTTTGTGACCTTTACACAGCCTGACGTGACGTCTGTGACCCAAAATCATCAGTTTTGCTTTTCTCATTTATTGTGGTATCTATGAACTATATTTTTAAACTGCCATAATTTTTAAATGCCGTAAAAAACAAATATTTCTATACAACATGTATATTTCACTCCCTTAAGCTGGAGAATCAGGTCTAGAGGGCTATCACATTCTCTGAGCTTTTGCAAGCTAGCAAACTGCTGTATACACACACACACACCCACACTCACACACACACACTCACCCTCATACACACCCGCACACACACGCACAAACACACACACACTCCGTTGTGCTGGCACATACATTTTTGGAAGACAAGGGCAGTACTTCATGACAGGGCCAGTACGTCACAACTTGGCAACCCTACAGTTTTTGGAATTCTTAAAATTTGCTAGGTTTGCCTATCATGTTATGGTATTCCCCTAAAACTGGTAACCATCCCATCTGTAATTAGACAACGCACAACGTTTAAGGGTCTTCCAGGAGGATTATGTTGAAAATCACCACAAGACAACATTGAGCTATTTTAATGTACAGAGCAACCTATAGTTACCCATATGCTAAATACTTGCTAAAAATCCTATAACAACTATATGTGCTGTATAGAATACTTAACAAATAAACATACACAATAACATACTTCTATCTTTATATAAAAAGGATTATAAATAATCAGAGCTATAATCATGTAAAACAAAGTATGTTTTGCATGCAGTGTAATGTATATATATGTCTGGGTGGCCTGGTCACATGTGTGTGTTGCTCCCTTCTATAGGCTGTACTCACAGGGGGTCTGTTGACCAACCAGAAGGCTTGTTCCTGACACTCCAGCACCATGCGGTCAGCCTTGCGCCGCTGTTTGGATGCCCTGTTCCAGAAAGAGAGAAAACAGTACAGGACTGACCAACGGTACTGCAACCACACGCTACTGTGTCTGTGTCTGTGTCCGTCTGTGTCTGTCTGTGTCTGTCTGTGTCCGTCTGTGTTCGTCTGTGTTCGTCTGTGTCTGTCTGTGTCCGTTTGTGTCCGTTTGTGTCTGTCTGTGTCTGTCTGTGTCCGTTTGTGTCCGTCTGTGTCCGTCTGTGTCCGTCTGTGTCTGTCTGTGTCCGTTTGTGTCTTTCTGTCTCAGTGAGATTAAATGAGTAAGTAAAAAACTATTTAAAAAAAGAACAATGATATCAAAAACAACAGAATTGCCATAAAATATTCAATCCTATGCATATTAATGTGTTTTAGCATAGTTTTTTAGTTTTTTAGCGTGTCAACAGCTGATGGTTGCTTGCACCTTAATTAATGAAATCCAGCTCTTGAAATGAATTCTATGAAAGACAGAGCACCTGAGCTGTTCTCGTGCCTGCATCACCACAAAGTCCCAGGTGTGGTTGATCCTTTTATGTAGCGCATTATAACACTCCTACCGGAGAGAGACAGAGAGAAAGAGACAGAAAAGAGAAGATCCCGTTTAACCCCATGGTCCAGTGATCTTTCTGAAGAGGACCGGCTGAAATTCGAACGTAGTCACTCTTACCTTTTCGTATTCCATCAGCTCGCCTTGTTTCCGAATGTTTTTCTTGGCTAAATAAACGGCTTTGGGTGGGAGATAAAAGTCAGTCAGCAGGTGAAGCGACATGGTGATTAATCTTCAGGGGGAGTGGACTCACCGTAATCCAGCTCGGAGGGAGGCCAGCGTGTTGACATCCAGTAATATGGGGTCTGGGAGGGAGGAAGATTCTGCTATGGCAACATTAGAGGACAGAAGCATGTGTGTGTGTGCGTGTGTATGTGTGCAGGAGCGCACATAACTACACGTGGGTGTGTGTGTGTGTGTGTGTGTGTGTGTGTGTGTGTGTGTGTGTGTTTACACCTGAAAACGATATGGCGAGTCGTCTTGTTTCAAGCATATATTCCGAGGCTCCTTCAAAGGGTATATATAACCATATTTCACCAAGAAACCTCCGGTATGTAATGCCTCTAAATGTGTGCTCACACACACACACACACACACACACACACACACACACGCACATACAACACACACACACACACAACACACGCACACACAACACACATACAACACACACACACAGAGTTAAAAACATCCACTAACAATGTAAAGTCCAAACACTTGCATCATCAAATCCTCAGGTCTAGAATCACTCAGAAAGAGCAGAGTACAGAAACCTTTCAAGATGTCCCACTTTGTTCTTGCCTGCCTAAAAAGAAGGGACTCCGACTGACCCTCCCCTGTACGGTCTCTCTTTTCTGGAGCGCATTATGTCACTGTGGAACTCTCTAGGGTCTTGTTTATGACAGGGACACCTGCGTGATGACCTAGCTGTTTACCTCAGCTTTACGAGCATGGCAGGGTTGCACTTAAAGCAGATCCTTGCATATAATTTGCCCCATTAACGCCTCCCTCCTAAGGCTATGTTCCTGGGGCGTGACTCTCACAAACAGCCCTCTACCCAGCTCTGATGTTAATGTCTCGTAAATTGTCAATTCTAACGCCTGCGCTATAGAGAGATATGGTGAACATGTTAGGCCCTATATAACAATTCCATTACTATATATTGTGAATGCTTTTAAGTATGTTAAAATCAGCCACAGACATGACAGTGATAAATACTGGACACTTTTATTTTGTCCGAAACTATAAACTACAAAAATATAACCTGTAAAACTTTTTTTAAGAATGTCAAATTTTTTATACTCTTTCAAAATGTCTGAGATTATTTCTTGTGTGCTGATTGGTCAAGGCACTTGACAATGATGAAATTTACAAATATTTGGATTCATTTGCATGCTAGATCTTCCTGTGATATCAATATCTCAAAGGCCATTAACACAATAGCAATTAAAAATCAATGTACTGTGTGTTGTGGAATTTCTGGAAATGAATCACACCTGACACCTCTCTATAAAAAAGATTTATTACATGTAAAGTAATCTGTCTGAGAAAAGAGGAACCACGAGATCAATCACACACACAGCATTATATCCTCCCTCACGCATACACACACTCACACACTTTATACCTCACACACACACACACACACACACACACACACACACACACTTTATACCCCACCCTAACACACACTCACACACACTTTATACCCCACCCTAACACACACACACACACACACACACTTTATACCCCACCCTAACACACACACACACACTTTATACCCCACCCTAACACACACACACACACACTTTATACCCCTCCCTCACACATATTTTATATCCCTCACCCTCTGTGGAAGCTCAGATGTTTATGGTGTGTCTGAAGAGGCCTAATTTGGCGAGCACTCCTGTCTGGTTTCATTGGGTATCTGTCCACTTAGGGTCGGGAGACACTCAACTAGACCTTATTCTATAGAGACATTCACTCATGAAGTAAAACATAGATTCATCGCCAATCACTATAAACGCCACCAATTACTGAAGTATACTGCTGTATATTTGCATGGTCATTATTTATATGCATAAAACTCATTTACTGAAATTTGGAATCATCCTAATTGCTGATGTCCACTGCAGTAATCTGCAGTAATCTGCAGTAATCTCTAATGCACAATCAGAGAGAATGCTCTGTTCTTCGTTCTGTTAATAAGGATACACTGGGTTACAGCAGTACTGAACAAACGCTCTCTCTTTCTGTGTGTGTGCACGTGTGTGTGTGTGTGTGTGTGTGTGTGTGTGTGTGTGTGTGTGTGTGTGTGTGTGTGTGTGTGTGTGTTTGTGCACTGCATAGTCCCTAAGGATCACACAATAGGAATCACGCCATCTCTTCAGGGACACTTATTGGAAAGAAGGAACAGCGACCAGCATGGGCACAAGGCCTACGACACGCACACATGCACACACACACACACACACACACACACACACACACACACACACACACACACACACACACACACACACACACGCACATGCACACGAACCCCCCCCCCCCCCCGTGCGTTCATAAACCTGCTAAATGCCCCTTTCACAACAAAAGCAGAGCACCTACATCTCACACCACTTCATCTTAATGTCCTACCTTCTTCTGTGACACCGTACTTCTGGGTCAGCCAGTTTACAATATCACTACCTGATTGAACCAAAACAGAGGGCCTTTGTTTAAGACCAGAGCACATTCTATATGCATGTAAAACACATGTATGTAACATACACCAATATCACGCTGTAAAAAAAGATTTCTTCGTTATAAACGGGGTCACCACAAACGTGTGCACTATAACAACACATTTAACTAGAACAAACTGAAGCATTAGTGCTGAGAAGCACAGACTAGTCTGATCTAATTTCTCAAATGTCTCACTCAAGATCAACTGCAGGTTTCTACAAACACTTGTAACGTTCAACCTTCAGACTTTACCACCAGTTGCTTTAACGCCTATCAAAGAAAACACCTTTGTTTCATGGAACAAAATCGCACCGCTCTAAAATGTTCCATAATACAAAAATACATAACCTTATTTAAGCCTAAGAACAATAATCTCTAATCAGCAAAGTGCCCGATCGTGTCGTGACATGTTTCCAGCAAGAACGTTACGTGGAACAATCCTTTATGAGTCCAGATGGGAATACGTAGTTCATGTGACTATAGTTTACTTCAGGTGGAGCTTCATTCAACTTGAAGTTATGGAAAGAGAGAGAGAGAGAGAGAGAGAGAGAGAGAGAGAGAGAGAGAGAGAGAGAGAGAGAGTGTGTGTGTGTGTGTGTGTGTGTGTGTGTGTGTGTGTGTGTGTGTGTGTGTGTGTGTGTGTGTGTGTGTGTGTGTGTGTTGGGGGAGTCTCACCGGTCATTGCGTGTGGTATCACGGTGATGAGTAACCGCTGGTTTCGCATCTTCATACCCACGTCCGGGTCTTGCATAGACACTATCACACGCTCCATCTACAAGAGTGCATAAAAGCAGAAAAACACTCTGTGCCTGTGGAGTCCTGGCAGAAATAAATATGTGGGTCGTTCAAAGCCTTTTGTTATCTGAGAAGCTAATACTAACACCCCGCAATACACTTATTAGAATAGACTATATTATTGATGACTGCCTTACATTAATATGCTGAAATTGCTTTAATCGAAATGTGTATGACAATAGAATATCCTAGAGTAGAAAACAGGGGCTCGGTCAGCTGTCACATTACAGGACTAGGAAAGTAAACTATACACACTGCTGTGATTTTATTTTCATGAAGTTTTGCATGTTGGACGTCTACCGTCCTGCGGTACTGACTTTGTTTACTGCAGTCTCCAAGCTACATTACGATATTACCTCGACCCGTTATCAAGCCTATACTCCAGAATTAACGGTTATTAAGAGGGGTTTAGGAAATATATTATTATTATTATTAGCTGATAAAGTACTACAATTCGCCAATGAAATAGTTTTTCCTCAAGCTAATTATTGACAATATAAAAAGTGCAATGGTTTAACCCATAACCCCCGTTTAGTCTAAATATAGCCTGTGCATCCGAAAGTGAATAAAGCTCCGGGATTGGTTCTGATGGTACCTTAGTCAAGCACGACATCTGCTCCCGCTGACCGCCGCTTTGGTTGACGGTACTGATGGTCATGTTGTCACCTTCGAGGCGCTGGACGAAGTTGTGAAGTACCGAAGCGAGTCGCGTCCCATCGGGGGAAGGTTCGGTGGGCTGGCGCTACACCGCCAAGACGCGGTCCGGGGAGGCGAGGCGTTGTTGGCGCCATCTAGTGGTGTTTTCACAAACTACAGGAAAATACGGATGAAAGTGCATCATCTGTTTCAAGATCCGTCCTCGTATATATATATATATATATATATATATATATATATATATATATATATATATATATATATATATATATATATATCGGTGTGTAGGTTAACTTCATTTTGAAAGCAAGCAATTTAGTGTATTGAGATGTCTCACTGCTGTTGTGCATGGGCCTGAACCTCAGTGAAATAATATCTGAGTGGCTTCAGTTACCTGGACGGAGTGAAACCACCAGTCTCTCCTCATGGATGACATCAGGTCGTTTGCCAGAAGTGAATGAGACACAGACTCACTAATCAACATCACCAGCAAATACAACGACGACATCGGAATGTCATTCAGACTTGATAACACTGATTAGTGTGGTTGGACGGTTACATGTAAATGTAAATACGTGTGGTTGGACGGTTACATGTAAATGTAAATACGTGTGGTTGGACGGTTACAGGAAGGGGGTTGGTGGTCAGGGCTGGTGGATGATATTATGAGCAGGTAATAGAACAGATGCTGAGGGCAGGTACACGTACCCACAGGCACCTGGGAATCATGAAGATGCCACAAAAAGTAGCTACAGCCAAACACATACAGAGAGTGAGTTGAGTCCAGAGAAGCCAGCTGATTGGTTAGAGCAAGATCCAGACTATGAACACCTACACTCAACCAGTCATCAGATACCCCACTGGGGTAATAGCCTGGATAAAGGAGGAGACAGAGACCACTGACATCATGACAAGGAAACTCCGCATCCCAAACACCTGCATTCTGAGATTTTACACCAAGATGAAGCAGAGGGGTGAGATGGAGTATCGGACGGTGAACCCTACATTTTTATAACTCTACATATCTTACCCAAGAACAGTGCAGTTACTTAAAAACTTAACACACATTGAGAAGTTTAAAGAAAGTGTATTTAATCTTTATATATTTATAATTATATTTATTTATTCATACAGTAAACTGAACTCTGAAGAACTTCATATATGTATATCATATATGTATGTATGTATGTATACAGTTGTGATCAAATTTATTCAACCCCCACTGAAATAAAATGTTTTGGCCAGTTTGACATTGATTGATAATTTCAGTCATCTTATTTACAATTATATCAAAGAGGCACTTATAAATTAGACAAACATAACATAATATTTATGATGGAATAACCACAAATGTCTTTACTGTGCTCACATCATTATCAGTTTTATTCAACCCCCTAGTGACATTATTTTTTAGTACTTAGTACAACATCCTTTTCCAGTTATGACAGCTTTCAAGCGTGAAGCATAGCTTGACACAAGTGTCTTGCAGCGACCTATGGGTATCTTAGCCCATTCTTCATGGGCAAAAGCCTCCAGTTCAGTCACATTCTTAGGCTTGCGCACTGCAACTGCCTTCTTTAGGTCCCACCAGAGGTTCTCAATTGGATTTAAATCTGGTGATTGCGATGGCCACTCTAGAATGTTCCAGCCTTTCATGTTCAACCATGCTCTAGTGGACTTGGATGTGTGCTTCGGATCATTGTCCTGTTGGAAGGTCCAACGTCTCCCAAGCCGCAGGTTTGTGACTGACTCCATCACATTTTCCTCCAAGATCTCCTGGTACTGAAGGGAATTCATGGTACCCTGCACACGTTGAAGCTTTCCTGTACCATTAGAAGCAAAACAGCCCCAAAGCATAATTGACCCCCCGCCATGCTTCACAGTAGGCAAGGTGTTCTTTTGTTCATAAGCCTGGTTCTTCCTTCTCCAAACATAGCGCTGGTCCATTGTCCCAAACAGTTCTAATTTAGTTTCATCTGACCACAGTACACTGTCCCAAAACCTTTGTGGCTTGTCCACATGACTTTTGGCATACTGCAGTCGACTTTTCTTGTTCTTTGGAGTCAGCAAGGGGGTGCGTCTGGGCGTTCTGGCATGGAGGTCTTCGTTATGCAGTGCGCGCCTTATTGTCTGAGCTGAAACTTCAGTGCCCACATCTGACAGGTCTTTTTTCAGTTCCTTAGCAGTCACGCAGGGATTTTTCTCCACATTACGCTTCAGGTAGCGCACAGCAGTCGCGGTCAGGATCTTCTTTCTGCCACGACCAGGTAACGTTTCCACTGTGCCCTTTAACTTGAACTTGCGAATGATACTTCCGATAGTGTCTCTTGGAATATTTAACAACTTCGCAATCTTTTTATATCCATTGCCATTCTTGTGAAGAGCAATAACCTCTTCTCTTGTCTTCTGAGACCATTCTCTTGCCTTCACCATGCTTGGAAACACACCAGTAGATGTCTAGAAGGAGCTGAGTATCACAGTCCTTTTAAATCTGCCTAATTGGTGCTTATCATGCTTGATTGCTGCTCGTTGACATCCACAGATGTTTTCAATACCTGATGGAAAACACTGGAATGAACCTCTGTTCTTAGGAGTGGTAGTCGTAAAGGGGTTGAATAATTGTGTCAATGAAGAAATCACAAAAAGGCCATTTAATACTTTATGACAAAAAAAATTGATGCTATCTTAGTTGCATTTAGTTCTTTAACAAGTCCTTGTAAGATTTCATTATGAACACAATTACAAATGTGCACTGAATTCCATAAAACCCTTTGCAGCATTGGTTATAGTTTATTTTTATATTTACAGCCTAAACCTCGAAGCCAAGACCTTGTTGTTAATTCTTTGCTGTTCCTGCACTTTTGCTGGTTACACCACTTCAAAACAAGTTACTTATATCATTATTGTTGTTATATTATTATTAGAATATAAGTGATTATATTCTGGTGCGAACGCGGAGGTGTGCTGGACTGTGGAGACACAGCCAGCTCGCGCGTGTCCTACGTGGGCACCCGTAGCTGTTCGCGCATGTCCTACGTGGGCACCCGTAGCCGCTGGTTCCCGCGGACATGGCGGCGCTTCCGTTGATCTGCGTGTGTGTGTTGAGGTTGATGGAGTAGATACCGAGACACAGGTGGGACACGGCGCTCCACACGCGGGCAAACCCGTCCTCACACTTTATCTCCGCACACTCGCACTCGTTCTATCTAAACGTACTACCGCGGTGTTAGCCGGGCCAGCTAACCGGTACACACACACACACACACACACACACACACACACAGAGGACGGTACCGATCGCTAGCAGGACCGCAGGTGGACTATCTAACTCTTCCTGGCGGATTTATTTGCCCCAGTTGCCCAGAAGGTCGGCCAGAGGTTCAGGATTACAGTGGGATAGACGGCAGGGTGGTGTTGTGGTGCTGGGTGGTGTTGTGGTGATGGGTGGTGTTGTGGTGCTGCCCCAGGGTGGTGTTGTGCTGCCCCAGGGTGGTGGTGGTGTGGTGCTGGGTGGTGTTGTGCTGCCCCAGGGTGGTGTTGTGCTGCCCCAGGGTGGTGTTGTGCTGCCCCAGGGTGGTGTTGTGGTGCTGCCCCAGGGTGGTGTTGTGGTGCTGGGTGGTGTTGTGGTGCTGGGTGGTGTTGTGGTGCTGCCCCAGGGTGGTGTTGTGGTGCTGGGTGGTGTTGTGGTGCTGCCCCAGGGTGGTGTTGTGGTGCTGCCCCAGGGTGGTGTTGTGGTGCTGCCCCAGGGTGGTGTTGTGGTGTTGCCCCAGGGTGGTGTGGTGCTGCCCCAGGGTGGTGTGGTGCTGCCCCAGGGTGGTGTTGTGGTGCTGCCCCAGGGTGGTGTTGTGGTGCTGCCCCAGGGTGGTGTTGTGCTGCCCCAGGGTGGTGGTGTGGTGCTGGGTGGTGTTGTGCTGCCCCAGGGTGGTGTTGTGGTGCTGGGTGGTGTTGTGCTGCCCCAGGGTGGTTAGTCAACTCTGGCAGCTGCCTTAACTAGTTTAACTAGTCGGTGAAGCTCGTCGTGTGTTTGATACAAACACCTCCAGCATTCATACACACCATCGTTCATGCAGGTCTTTATACAACATTCATTGGTTTTCACAGCTGATTGTGTTTGATGTTTACAGAAACACGTGCTTCTGACAGCTGGGTTTGCCCAACATGGTGTGTGTGTGTGTGTGTGTGTGTGAAGCCAAAACCACCATTAATAACACACGTTTCTGGTCTACAGAGACATGAGTGAAATACGCCACGCTCTGCTGCGGCGTGACCCGCTGAGCGCGGCCAAGGAGGTGCTGTACCACCTGGACATCTCGCTGGGCAGCGCCCTGCAGAGCGCCTCGGGCCCCGCGCCCGTCCTGGAGAAGAGCACGGTGGACCTGGTGGAGGAGTTCATCTTCCACGTCCCCAAAGACAGAAACGCCCAGCGGAAGGTGAGGAGAAAGAGGGGGAGAGCCATCAGGGCCCGTCTTAACTACTGCTTAGTGGCATGTGTTCCAACCGCACACGCTGGGCTGTGTTGTGTCGTTACGTTTCGTTTGTCTCTCTCAGAGGATGAGCTGCGTCCAGGAGCTGCAGCTTCTGGAGATCATGTGCAGCTATTTCCAGGAGCAGAGCAAAGACACCGTCCGGCAGGTCATCTTCTCCGCCCTCTTCAGCCTCCAGGGCAACAAGGCTGATGAGAACCGCATGGGCATGCTGGGAAAGCTGGTGTCCATGGCGATCGCTGTGTGTCGGGTGCCCATCCTGGAGTGTGCGGCCACGTGGCTACAGGTAGGAGGCGTGTGCTGAAACTGAAGATGTTTTTCCGTCTTTGTGTCAGTTTTTATTTCTTCTGCGGGAAGTTCAGTATGATTTTCAGTGTTTCATATTGGGAAAAAAAAGGCTGCAAGAACCAGCTTTTAAAATTATGCCTACATGGCGTCAGTGCTCAGGTCTGAGGTCCCTTCCTGCTGTGTTAACGTGCGACTTCCTCCGGTGTGTTTGGGCAGCGCTCCCACTCGGCGTGGTGTGTGCGGTTGGCGCGCGCCCTGGTGGACGACTACTGTGCGCTGGTGCCCTGTTCCATCGCCACGCTGCACAACATCTGTGCCGCCAGCCCTCGCTTTTGCTGCCAGCTGGTCACCGCCATCGCCGCTCTCTACGACTTCTCCTCAGGTGCCCGCTCACCTCACCTCCGCTCTTGGAGGCTCTGAGAACCTCTAAATGTCACGCTGCGACGCTCCGCGTTTCCAAGGTCTCCCCCGGGTGTTGCTCTTCAGCGTCAGTGAGATCATACCATGACACTCTCACGTGTTGAACATCAGTATGATATTCTGACTGGTGCGTTTTGGAAGACTGGAGATCGGCGTTCACGTTCAGATGGTCAGCGGTGGCTTATTGCCGCTATGTTTGTGTTGGCTTGTGCTCAGAAGGTTGGAGAGACCTGCTGATCTCAGGAAAGTGTCCCAGATATTTTTTTTTCTCTCTCCTCGGTCAGAGTCAGAGGAGCATGACTGTGGTTTGGCAGAGTCATATAATCTCTGGAACTGAACACTTTTATAGCTGACCCTAATTATTCCTGTTCACTAGAGGGGTAAATTACTTTTCCTACCTAGTGGTCGTATGGTTTTATTATATGGCATGCTTGTGACAGATTCTCTAACCTCTTCAGTGACTTTTTTGCCTTTGCAGTTCAGAGATAACTGAACATAGTTAAAAATCAGGCCAAAACTGAAATATGTTCACAGCGATGTACGTGTCTGTGTGTCTGCAGATGAGCTGACTCCGCCCACTGCCCTGTTGGAGATGTTGGTTGGTTGGATTGCGGAAGATCCCAGATTACTCCTGCTCACGTTCATTAACACGCCCCTCACCTCCAGCTTACCAATAGGCTGCCTGGAGGTCACGCCTCTTATGGGCCTCCTCCGATGGTGTGTGAAGGCACCACTGGCCTATCAGAGAGGCCGGAAGTTGTTGCTGACCAATAGCCAAGCAGAGACGGACAAAGGGACAGGGTGTGAGGAGCTGTATTCCAAACTGCACCTGAGTATTCTTCAGGTCTTCCTCATGTTACAGGTGCTCACCTTACAAAACTACACATGGATAGTAAAAAAAAAAGCCTCTTAAATAACTCAAGAGCATCATAATAGATTCGGTCTCTTAAAACACCTTTTCTTGGCCGGCCCAGGTCCACCTTACGGAACAGAACCTGCTGGGACGTCTGGCGGTTCTGCAGGTGGAGTCTGTCGCCGCCCTCACAGAGGAAGTGAGTCGTTTGGCGGACGAGCTCAACCCTCTCCACGCTGCCAACCAGATCCAGCTGGGTCTGGACAGGCTGGCCCAAGCCTTGCAGGTAGCCATGGCCACCGGAGCCTTGCTGTGTACCAGAGGTAAGAGAAGCTTTTAGTCTTTTAACCGCACCTATAACACTCAGAGGGACTTTTATTATTGTTATTATTATTATTATTGTTATTATTTGGTTGTTGTTCATTCTGTTTTTCTTTTTCAGAGGATCTACGAACTCTGTGCTCAAGACTTCCGCACAACAAGTAAGTTAAAGATGTTAAAACTAGTGATGATAAACTTTTGTTTAGTTTTTAAAGTTTTTTTCCCCCCTCGCGGACCATGTCTGAACTGTCTGTTTCCATCCACAGCCTTTTGCAGCTGGTCATGTCCGGCCCTGTGGTGACGCCCCCCCACGGCAGCCCCTTCCAGCCCAGCCCCTACGCCTACGTCCACCCGGCCCGCCCTTCGCCCCTGTCCTCCCCCCACACCGCCCTGTCTCCGCTCCATCCGCACCCGGCCCTGGCGCCCCACCGACCCCTGGCGCCCCACGCGCCCCACCCCACGCACTCCTCGCTGGGCACGCACGCCTTTCACCCTGCCGCTGTGGCCTTTCCCTACCGACCCATCCGCTGACCCCCCGCCCGGCCACACGGGCCTTTCAGAACATCTTTTGTGGGCGGAGGAACAGCGTTTTTTTAGGTTTGGATTATGTGGGTTAAGGGGGGGTGGGGGGGTGGATCTCAGACATGATTTCAATTAAAAAAAAATTACAATGTACTTATTTCTACATTATTAATGTTTCCTGATCTTGTTGTACTTTGAGTTTGAGAATTAACTGTGAATGTTTTTTTTTTCTGTTTATGTACTAATGACACGGCTTTTTACTGTAAACATACCGATCTATGCTTTCTTCAATCACCAAGGAGAGTTGAACCTTACGATCATGTACAGGCTGTTAGTGTTTTTATACCTTAGAAGTGCCACAGATTGAATACGTTTACATAAGATTTTAGTGTTTGTAGGGAATTCAGTTCATCCTGAGGACATTCAAGATTGGATACAATACAAAAAAAAGTATCAAATTGAGATCATGGTCACTCAGTTTAAGTTGAGAATCACTTTTTAAAGTCTTTAGATAGCAGCAGAGATTTCTCTCTCTCACACACACATATACATACATCATATATATATATATATATATATATATGGGTGTGTGTGTGTTTGTTAACCTTCTTGCACATAACCCTCTTACCTGTTATAACGCAGTACGAGTAAGCTACTGAGTAAGGAACACAGGGCTACCGCAGCATTGCCAAAAATCTTTAACCTCATCCGTTAACATTAGCCGACTGCAAAGCATGAGATATGACCAGCGTTGCGGGCCTTTGTGGTCCTCCTGTGCTCATATCGGAGGTGGAGACGCTGCCCCCGCTGACCTACAGTAAAGTGGACACAGGAGACGAAACACCCTGCCAGGAAGGTGTGGGCCATCTTCTTTCTAAACATTAATTTGTTCTTCAGAGCTGTAAACTTCAACTTTTGTGTATCTACCAATGTTCTTGGAACATTAAAAGTCTTGTCATGGAGTTCACATATTGTGTATGTGCAACATTATGGCCATTGACTCCTTGTTCACACCGTTAACAGCCGAACAGGAGTGAAGAAATGAAGAATCTTAAAGGACCTCCTGACAAACGTCTCCTCCCACGCCACGAAAACACTGCAGTGCAGTGTGAATGTATCCGACAGTGTACATTTTACACTGTAAATATATTACATTTACATTTATGGCATTTAGCAGATGCTCTTATCCAGAGCGACTTACAAAAGTGCTAATTTTAATATTCTGTGTTGGTTCAAATCTGGTCAGATTTCTCTCCTTTGTTCACCTCAATCACTACATGGTTAAGCTGACCAACATTAGCAATGGTAAGTAGATAAGGTTGCACAGGTTTGTATAACATGAGCTTAATTGACAGAGTACAATGTATTTTGTTCAGTTTATTACAAAACATGGCTACAGTTAGTCAATGAATTTTCCCATATCAAAACTACATTTATCACATACCTTCAAATCCATAGAAAGCTCCCACACAGTTCCCAACACTGCCAAGATCTAGAGATTTAACACACATGAAAACTGAACGAACACGTGATCCATGCTGCTGGAGCACTTAACCGGACTCTGCTTTAGTGACCCGTCTACAACTCTGAAACCATTTGACGAACGCTGACTTGAAGCAGAAGTATGAGCATACAGCCCAACCATGAGGAACATACAACCCAACCATGAGGAACATACAGCCCAACCATGAGGAGCATACAACCCAACTACCCAGGAGCTTAAAAGAAGCTACCCTGTTAAATATCCCATATCTTCCCAATCATTTTTTCCTTTGAACTTAGTGATGCAAACATAGAGGGTTCTCTAGCCCTCCCTTATAGTGTTTGTGGATGTTCAAGGCATCATTAAGTATTCATTTAAAGCTTGGAAGACCAAAATTGAGATGATTACAACCAAATGTTTCTTAACATTTGAGATTAACTGCTTAATTAGAGGTAAAATCAGAAAATACACACATCTCCTGATGTCTTCAGTAACGGGACATGTTTGGCTCACTGTCAACAATCAATACAGTACAGCCTGAAAGACCACACAGGTTCTTGATTCAGCAGGAAAATGCTGAGGTCAGAGGTCATGCAAAGGTCAATTCAGCTGAAGAAGAGCTTCTCACAGATCTGCTGTGTGTCATCCGGCGATGCCACCTCGTGGCCGATCGTTCGGGGGTCTGCATAGATCTCGTAATCGTTTCCTCCCTGATGAAGAAAGAAGGCAGAACTAGTCAAACCTCAAAGGCCACATAGCCAATTGCTGTTAGTTACTGCACCACGTCTTACTGATAAGACCTCAAGACTCACTGGCTTGGTTTTGTCACCAAAGAAATGGATGGTTTGGTACGAATCCATCTCTACGATGCCCAAACAATATCTCTTATCCCAGCCTTCTGGGAATACATCAAAGCTGATTTGTCCTCCTATGGTGTAAGCAAAAGAACATGCACACACACATACGCACAGACACATCCATTCTTTTGAGCTTCCCGGAACATGTCAAAAATGACCTAATGCAAACACTCAAGGAAACATACGAAGACAACACACACACACACCCACCCACCAATGGAAAAAACGAGTCCTTTCCCAGCAAATTCTTCTCGTAAAACGGCCACAAACTTCTCCCGAATCTTTTCTTTCTACAGGAGGCACATGTCAGGAAACTTTAGAATTTTTAATTTGAGTGAAATCCAAGAGGACTTTTAAATGTCTCATCCCAACAAAAAAAAAAAAACACAAAGAATATATCATGTATTATGGATGTTAACAATGCAAAAAAGCCTCACCTTGTCAAGCTCGAAGAATTCTATTCGCTCTTGCTGGCTGCAGCTTCGGCCAATGGGAGAAACGTTGAGCATTCCATTCCGGAACTCAATAAATGTGCCCCTGCATGGGAACATCAATCACATTCTAATAAAACCAGTGAATAGAAAGATGCAGTTAAAGCTCTCAAATGTGATTTATATAAACATTCGCCACTAGGAGTCAGCAAATACTTGAATTTTGTGTTAATAGATTGTCAGACTGGGCAAACTGGTCTCAAGACCATGTGTATTTATAACGGTGGTAAATATGTACTGGCACAGACACGTATGTACATCCATTCTTCAATTATACCCTTCATTAGTGTAGTAAAAGCAATGGACAAGACAGGCAAATTCTCACCTTTTCTTGGGCAGTTTAATCTTAGCCATGTAATTTAAGCAGAAGTTGATGAAATCCTGTAAAAGCTCCTCTCCTAGGTATGCCTGAATACTCTGATTAATGGAAATCAAATGTAAGCTTTTGTATCACACCAAAAAATGCCAACATGCGAAAGCTTTCGTGGGCACATCACATTCGCCATGATGCATATGTGATGAACTCCAGCAGGGAACGGTATGAAACCCCTCTTACCTGCACAGAATGCAGCTGCCCAAATCTGTACGCAACTAGACCGTTCTCAGCAAAAACATAATCCACGCAATCAATCACTGCGAGAAACGTGAGAAATTAACCAATATCAATGACTCAAGAAAACAGAAGATGTACATTAGGAAGTGTGTTTCTGTGGAAGAGCACTTGAGAACCGCCAGTGTCGCACCATCATCGCCCAGCTGCTCTTTAATCTTGCACAGGTCCGAACCACCAACCACTCCAACTCTCACCCGCTCTCTTAGTTTAACCAAGAACTCCTGCATGCCTGGAGTCACTTTCTAAACACACAGACAGACAGAGACAGACAGACAGACAGACAGACAGAGAGAGGAGGGGGGAGGGAGAGAATGTCATTCATTTGCCAAAATAAACAACTACAAGGATAATACAACTAAGTAACTTCCAATTATTTATGCACAAATAAATAAATAAATAAATCAGTGGTGAGCTAAACCTACAGTCAGACAGACGTGAGCCAATTCATTTGCTTGAATCCCTCGAATGGTTTCAAAACAAATGCACGCAAAAACGAGTCATTTCTGCCTTGAAGTCGACATTTGACGTTATTCTCCTAGTTTTACGACACTGAAACTCTGCGAGCTAACGCGGAACTAATGATGATCCATCATGTTTATCCCTCTAAATCCGGGATCACCCGTCACTCACTTGCCGCGCTGCCGTTAAAGTCCCGTCGACGTCGAAGAGGCACAGGGTGGTTGTGTCTGAGGTGGTCATCTTACTAGACTGCTCTAAACACACTGGTGTTGGTGTTACTTTGAATTGACCAGACCAAGATACAGGAAGTGCAACGTCACACACACACACACACACACACACACACACACACACACACACACACACACACACACACACACACACACACACACACACACACACACACACACACACACACACGCACACACACCACACACGTCATCAAAGGTGCGCCGTTCAGAAACGACGGACGCGGACACGTGTGTGTGGACCAGAGGGCCGGTGGGTGGAGATCAGCGTTCAGCCTCCATCCTTTGACAGAACTGCTCCACATACAGAATCCCGACGTATTAAAGTCAGAATATCCTGCAGAAACTGCAAAGAACACATAAATACATCCACCAAGGTACCCTGGTCTAAGGTGTCCTGAAAGCATGTAATGAAAAGCTCTAAAGTTCAGTGTGGAGAAATCATATTTGTCTTGACCTTAGGTTTAGGAGTTATTGATATACTTTTAAAACATTTTTATTTTTATTTACTTAATGTTTTTATTTTTTTATCACGTTTTGTTTTTGTTTAACCTGTGGTACTTATTTCATTTACTTTGATCTTTGTTTTCTATCTTTTGTTATACATTTCTTTGTTTTTAAATATTTTTAAATGTTTTTATTTCCGTAAAATGAAATAATTCGTACATGTTTCTTATAAAGATGCATTATTATAAAGTTATAGACGGTGAGGGTCCGCAGCTGTTGGTGGCGTTACTGCCCCTCTGAAGCCCTGACACAACCTGCGAGGAAGAAACGCGTCGAAAGGAGGGAGATTCGGCCAGCCGAGCTGCACTACACAACTTTATTTTGTTTTTAGTTTTTTATTTTTAAAGAAAAATTGAAAAGGTACACGCCATTTCATAGAATAATAACTATCCGTGAAAAGAGTCGTTTGCAATACTGAATCATCAAAGTGAACCCCTTCTGTTAGCTAGAGGCGCCCTGCTAACCTAACGAACAGCTGCTAGGTTATGGTTAGCTAACAAAAGCAAGCTTATATGTCTGCTAGGAAGCTGGCTAACGCCAAACTAACTAACTAAATAACTAACTAGCAGACTAAGCCATTGTAGAAACAGTTAGGATAAGCGAGGCGAGTTAATTTCATGATGTTATTGGTGTTTCATAGCTGAATTTGGCTCTGTCTGTCTCAAACACAGCTAGCTTAGCTCGAACCCGTAACCTAGATACGGTTGCCTAGTACAGCTGCCTCTGCGTCACAAAGGGATCGTTGGTAAAACAAGACGAGCCCATCATCGTCCTGAAAGCTAGAGCAATATTCTGACTTCGTCTTGAACGAGTTGTTTGTATTTCGCTGACCCCCGAGTCCCTCATGCAAAGTGTGTGTGTATTTTTCACAAGCTTTGGCTCTGAAATGAACTAATATGGTTAACAAATATAGATGACAAACGTCACGATTCACTGGAGTTCCTGAAGCATTGTTACAAGTGGTTTTGGGTGTGTTACAAACTTGACTGAACACTGTAGTGCTTGTGGTCCTATAGGACTGGAGTTATACTGCCTGCAGTTAGCCTTCAAGAAAACTAGATATAGATCCAAACTTCTCGAAATTGATTACATTCTGGTATTTGATCCACATAGACGCACATTACTTTGACCAGGCACAGATAGGCTCTGTAATATTGGATTTCAGTTTCATTGTACCTGCTCGTGGTGATCACTGGGCCCCTCTGGGGTTGATGGCTCTGCCAATCTAATCTAATCTTGGGTAATACACAGAAACGGTTAAACAATCCTAAACGAAGTGAATGATGGCTGGTTTGCTTTATGAGCATCGACTGCTACTCGATGAAGAAGAAGAAATAAGAAGAAATCTAATCACCAGTTGCAAGTGACTTGAATGAAACAATAAAAATATTTTAATGTATCTACAAATTTTAAATTACAGTAAATAATTCTCAATTTGGGCCGACTTGCATATTAACGATGGTGGTCATAGGCCTCATTTAGTTCTCTAAACTCTCAGTGCATGTGCAAGTGAATGTGTGCATGAAAATTCAGAGGTACCTTGAGAGTTGTGCACTCTACCTAGAAGAATTTTATTCTGCTTATGTGTTTTAATCAAGTCTCCCACCTCTACATCTCAAAGGGCTTTGGAGGTTGCCAACATGAGTGATCTGGAGGATGATACCACCATCTTTTCCACGCTGAAATCTTTCAAGAGTTTAATCTCTCGTCCAGACCGCTCTTTGCACGAGGCTGAGCCTGCTTATGGCAGAAGTGACCTTCAGAAGCTGTATATGCAAAGAGTGGAGGTCAGTCTCAACCCATTTACGTTTACAGCATTTGGTGTATGGTGTTATCAGAGCAACATTCATATTTATCAGGATGACAGTAGATGTGCTTTGAGGGAACCAAACCCATGACCTTGTTATTAGCATCATGCAACACCTGGTCTACCAGGAGAGTTGCAGGAGCCTGAATCTGTCAAACCAGTGGTGTAGGGTTAATTTCAAGATCCATGGGGTTGGTGGGCACTGCTACCCAACATATGAGTAGTGAGCAGGCATTATCAAAACCAAAAAATGGAGTTGATCACGATAAAGTGGGAAAATCACAAATAGAAGGCTTGATCTTGCTGAGCCTGATGTGATGTTGTTGTTGGGTGCCCTGCAGATGGAGGAGGCGGCGGAGAGAATCCGCTCCCACACCAGCCTGCTGCAGCTCACGCAGGAGAAGCAGCAGATGGAGCTCAGTCACAAAAGAGCACGCATAGAGCTGGAGAAAGAGGCCCACGTCAGCTCCAGGGACCTGCAGGTGCCCCCCCCCCCCCCCCCCCCCCCCCCCCCCACACACACACACACACACACACTCTCCTCGAGCTAAAGAAGGAGGCCCATGGTCAGCTCTAGGGACCTGCAGGTGCCACACACACACACACACACACACACACACACACACACACACACACTACTAGAGCTAAAGAAGGAGGCCCATGGTCAGCTCTAGGGACCTGCAGGTGCCACACACACACACACACACACACACACACACACACACACACACACACACACACACACACACACACACACACACACACTCTCTCTCTCCTGGAGCTAAAGAAGGAGGCCCATGGTCAGCTCTAGGGACCTGCAGGTGCCACACACACACACACACACACTCTCTCCTAGAGCTAAAGAAGGAGGCCCATGGTCAGCTCTAGGGACCTGCAGGTGCCACACACACACACACACACACACACACACACACACACTCCTAGAGCTAAAGAAGGAGGCCCATGGTCAGCTCTAGGGACCTGCAGGTTGCAGTAGGGCCAGAGTACACAGTGTTTTCTTTCTTTTTCTTTTAAAGTGGTGTTGGGGGTCTCTCACACACACACACACACGTGCACACTTTCACTCTGCAGTCCTCTTAGCTATGTTATAGATGTAACACCGCAGTCAGAGAACAATGTATCTAGAGTTCACACTTTTGACATCAGCTGTTGTGTCCTTGTGCACTCTAACATTGCCGCAAGGGGGCTGTCAACACGTAAGGTAGATGTGGAAGAAAACTGACATAACGTGAACTTTCCGAACCTATACAGCGTTGTACTGCTTGAACACGCAGGTGTAAATTAGAGTTAAAGAAGTATTCACAAGAGACAGAAATGGAACTCTCCTATGGCTCATACACGTTTTTAAGCTGCAATTGCTTCTCTGTGGTCTGCAGTTGGCAGGATAACATTTTTTTTGTCATTAATCATATATTGTGGCTCATTTTCATGTTCATTTTGTGTTGATTCATTTATTTTTGTAATATCCAGTGCTAACGTTTATGCAAATCTTTTTTTCTTTTAAACAGAGGCAAGTTGACCGGAATCAGGACTTGCTGTCAAAGATCAGGCGTCTGGAGGAAGAGGAGGAGAAAGCAGGCCAAGCTCTTAATGAACAGATGGATAACAACAAGGCCCTGAAGCAGAGTCTCCAGGAGCTCCAGAAGCAAGCGGCAGATAAGGACAGCAAGGTCGCAGAGGCCAACCAGGTACAGAGTGGGTGGAGTGGAAAAGGAGAAGGGGCTTATCACCTTTAACTGCCAATGAGCTCATTACAGTTTCTCTCACTGGGTGGGTGTGTCCCCTAGATGATCAGTGAACTTAAGGACGAGTTGCGAACACTTAACCAGCAGCTACAGATTCAGGAGTCCAAGTTCTCCACGCAGAACCTGGAGAACCAGGCCTTACAGGAACAGCTAGAAATGCAGCGCAAGTATGGCCATTACCTGTCTGCTGAGTGTTCACACATTACATCTTGTTATAGCTGCATCGTCATGTCATACATCATGTATTTGCCTCCAATAGGAAGTACCAGGAGGTTAATCAAAAGTACCAGAGTCTGCAGTCATCTCTAATGTCCAACTCTGACAGTGACCTCAAGGTTAAGGTCAGTCTCAACACCGCTGACATACAAAACATTCAAAATTTCTATTAGTCTATTAGGGCTAATTAAACCCTCTTCCAGTATGTTTTCTTTAATGTGCCAAAATAGTGCTGGATAATAAATCAATATCAATATATTTCGCGATAGAAAATGTTTCAATAAGGGTGATATGATTTTTTAAATAATTTTCAATATTTCGATAAAAGCTATTTACAACATTACAATGTTCATAACCGGGCGTAGCCGTTAGTTCATTGTGTTCAGTGACTGACGTCCACTACATCCACGCAGCCAGTGCTCAGCTACAGCAGCCTGTGCTAGTTTTGGTTTGGCTCCAACGTGATACATACTAGCTGCAAAATGAGCATCGTTGACCGCAATACAAATGTGACTGAACGAGCTACGACGAGCGATGTTAAAGCAGACGAGATGGATGATAAAAGGGGAGAGACTCATTCTGTGGTGTGGAAGTGGTTCGGCTATCGAAGATATTAATATTGACCAAACCAACGAGTTTGTTTATTTGACGGTGATGTCGTGCTTCATGTTCATATATGAAGGCTGAATACAAATAAAATGTTGACAGATTTATTTGTAGTATTTTTATTTCTATAGTAAATATAGTTTTATAGGAGGAGGTTTCATATACTTGACATTCATTTTTCAGACATTTGTAGGTGGTACAGACATCCGTTGTGGGCATTCTTGGCAGTTTTCTGTGGGTTTTATATTGTTCATATCAATATCGGAATTGTATCGTATTGACCGAAATTAATAAGTATATTGCGATATACATTTTGCCCATGTTGTCCAGCCCTATGTCAGAATAAACTGCAGTTTAGATCTAAAAGAATTCCTGAATCTTTGTAGCTCTGCATCGATGTGCTTTGTGTCTCTGGTCATAGGAACTGAAGCGGCGTCTGGACCTCCTGGAGCAGGACTCTGTGATTGTGAAGAACATGAAGAGTGAGGTCTCCAGGCTGCCTGAACTGGAGAGAGAGCTCAAACGTCTTCAGGAGGAGAACTCCTACCTCCGGTACCCAAATTCTACATCCAGCCCCCGGGCCAGGACAGCGTTGCTCAACATATTCACGCTTGCAGATGTTTACCCCGCGTTATGTAATGATTGTCATAACCTTAAAAAGCGGTTTTCTGGGATTGAATGATTTGAAATGTTTACTTGCTTCTGGTGCTCTCAGGCTCCAGCAGTAGCTCTTTAAGCACATCCCAGAGCTGTGTGTGTGTGTGTGTGTGTGTGTGTGTGTGTGTGTGTGTGTGTGTGTGTGTGTGTGTGTGTGTGTGTGTGTGTGTGTGTGTGTGTGTGTGTGTGTGTTTGCGGCCTTATCGTTTCAGTGAATTCTTTTCCGTGGGTGTGTGCGGCCTTATTTATTTAACGCATTTTCAAGGGGCTCTCCAAATGTGAGTGTGTTCAGTTTGCCTCTTAAGTCTGTGAATCTTGTCTTCCTCATTCAGGGAGATGAAGGAGAACAGCAGTCTTCTGAAGGAGGAGACTGAGGGCTTGAGGAGGAAGCTGGGGAGAATGGAGAAAGTTCTGGAAGAAAAGCTGAAACTGGAGTTGGACAAAGAGGTAAAAGGGTCAACGTGCACTGTTTGGCCCTCTAGTGAATATGGTCACCTATAGTCGTGCGCTTGAGGAGTTTCTTTTACTGTGAAATGTTGAGTGCCTCATAAGTTCACGCTGAAATGATCTCCACATATGAAACCAGTGAGGTCAGAAAATCAAGTCTGGGTTTCCTGCACATCTCATGAATTTTCCGTATGGATATGTATGACACTCTTGATTTGGAAATTGCAATAATGATAGCAATGAACTCATGAATCAGTGAACATGGGAGTTAACTGCATACATTCAAGGCTTTTGTTTCTGAGGTAATTTTTGTGTTGGCATTAGTAGCACAAGTGAGAAGCCCTTGGAATATACCCTGTTCTGAGCCTAGCCCCACTCCCCCACCCCTTTATTAATTAATTTATTTATGTATTTTTTGTTTAAACTATTATTAATGATGGTCATGTATGACATATAGCCTGCTATTATGACCTGTAAGCTAGTCATGATAGCCTAATGTTGGCATCCAACTCCAAGCGACTCTCGCCTAGCTGTATGTTAAGACAACCGTGTAGCTAAACTTGTTAACTTAGCACGGTTCAAAGATCCCCTGAGATCCCAGATTAATTTTAGCCTGTTTTGTGTTTCTTGCCTCAGCCGTCATGCAAGTCAAACTGTGTCAAAACGAAGACTTACTGAGCCCTGGATTGGTTACAGTCTGCCAAATAGCAAATTACCCCCTCAAAGGCAGGGCAGCAGTTAACAGCAAAGCTATAATCAATCCAAACAGCAGACATCGTTAGTAGGATTTAAAATATTTATTTCTGCATCCAGACAAATTTTTTCATCTCCCAACTTTCTAGGTCGTTTGGCACGTTAATTGTTCAGCATTTTGTCAGTTTTTTATTCATTTGCTAGCTGCAGTTGTGTGGAAAACGCCCCAATGTTTAGAAATGAGGTGTTTGATGTTGGTTGACCTTTTGTTATTGAAACGTTGGAGTGTCCAACATGATGGACGTGGTCATATTGGCAGGTTGTCTACTGTAGTGAGTGTACGTTTGGCACATTTAAACAGACATTTATGCAGATGAGGAAGAAAGAACAGTGATCTGCCTAAAATTGACTGTGGCAGAAAAAATGCTGTACCAGACGCCAGCCAATTATAGCATTACCAGAGTGTACGCGGTCTGTAGGTTATATATTAGAATTACGATATGTCTCGTGATTTATTAAAATGTGATTCGTGTTGGTGAATCCGTAATGTGCCTGGTTAGACAGTTCTGCACTATTCTCACCACAATCATTTATGCGTGTTGGATCGATTGAAACCTGTGATTCATCACAACACTGAAGACTGGAGTGTTGGCAAGGCCCTTTGTATCCAGCAGACTTTAGTATGGCAAAAGCTGATTATAAACAATTAAGATGTATTGTGCCATTCTCCGTAATACCCGTGTTACACTGGGCCCTTTTGCCTTAAAGCCAAACTATTCTTCAGAGGAATACCTTAAAGAAACATGCTAACATGGGTAATAACGAATGGAAGCTAATAGCCACTAATTAGCACAAAGTCATTTTCCCAGTGATTATTCTACTCTGAATAGTTAACTTAATTAGCATTTAGACTGAGCCATCTTTTATAAGCAGTAAAGCTTCTAGTCTATAACTGAACATTGTTTGCACCCCTCTCCCCCAAATCCACCACAAAATTCAACAGAAATTGCAGCAGGAACTGCACTCTTGGGAGAATGTTGGGCAGACGACAGGTCTAAACATAAGGTAAGCAACAGAATGTTTTTTTTTGTTTGTAGAATGCATGTAGTCAGTATCTTTCATCCTTGAAATCTGAATGTTTTACTGGTTTTCTTGCACAAGTTAGCAAAGCTGTTGACCACTAGAGGGTGCCATGGTCAAAACAAAATTTTTGTTAATCTGTTAGCACTTTTATACTCCTGTTGTACATGCATTTGCCAGTTTGCTCAGTCTAGTAGTTTTGAGTCCTTTCCACACCCTGTTTCTTCATTAATGTCATGTCGTCTTGTCTTTAACCCCCCATCCCCCCTCCCCTCCCAATAAAACAGTGTTGCATTTTACTTCCAGGTTATCAAGTGCATTAGTATGTGTTTGGTCTTGGTATGTTTTTCACATGCCATCTTTTCACTGACTTACAGAATAGAGAGTTTGTTGAATACACAGAGTGCATACTTTGTACATATTTCTTGTCTCTGTATTGCTGCTCTGTAAATAGTTCTATTTTTTTACTTTTTGTTTCCCATGTTAATGTTGGCGTATGTACACTGGTCCATGGACACTGGACTAGAGTGTTGGTACACACCTTGTAATCATTAAATTTGTCAGCTTCAGTTAAGTGTATAAAATGCAGCTCTTCGACACCCAGCCTGCCTTTACCATCATTTGTGAAAGAATAGGTCCTTCTGAAGAGCTCGCTTGAGAGTTTGAGCATGGCACTGTAATGGGATGCCACCGTTGCAACAACTCAAATATTCCACAACCAACTGTATTATTGAAAAGGGAAGACATTTAAGAACCACATCAAGCCCGCCACAAAATGGCAGACGTCGTAAAGTCCTACAGCGGGATGGCCGAGTGCTGAGGCGCATAGTGCGTAAAAATGGCCGACGTTCTGCTGACTCAGTAACTGCAGACTTCCGTACCTCCTCTGGCATTAACGTCAGCCGAACACATTGTGTCGGGAGCGTCGCGGCCTGCGTCTCCATTGGCTGAGCAGCTGCCTCCGAGCCTTACATCACCAAGCAAAATGCCAAGTGTCAGAAACCCCTTGGCTCCAGTGAAGGGAAATCTAAATGCTTCAGCGTACCGAGGCGTTTTGGACAGTTGTTTGCTTCCAACTTTGTGGGAACAGTTTGAGGAAGGTTCCAACATAAATCCATAAATGCGTGGTTGAGTGAGTTTGGTGTGTAAGATCTTCACTGGCCCGCACAGAGCCCTGACCTCAACCCCACTCAACACCTTTGGGAGGAACTAGAGTGGAGTTTGTCAGCCAGGTCCTCTCTTCCAACATCAGTGTCTAACCTAACAAAAGCTCTTCTGGATGAATGGGCAAAAATCCCATCTTCCCACAAGAGTGGAAGGGCTGGGGACTTTGTATAATCCCTGTGGATTTAGAACGGGATGTCACCAAAGTTCCTGTATCCCAATACATTTCTCCATATAGTGTAGCTGTATTACTCGACAGAAGACCTTGTACCAGGTTATAAAGATGAAAAGAAATGTATCAGTTTTAATACCTTGAGTGGTATTCTCATTAAATTTGTATTCACTGAAGTTAAAAGCTTTTCCCTCGTCAATATCAGTATTACAAAGGCCAAAGTGTTGCCCAGAAGATCCAGGGATTATTAATCCTTTAGCGCTGTTCCTTTATAGGGTCCCTGTCATGGGAAGTGTCATTTCCATTGAAATACAGAATAAATATTGTTTATGTAATACCTAAAACACCATTCACTCCTCCAGTCCACGCACTCCATAAACATAATCTCGGTTGCAAAAACCGTTTATTTGAAATGTCATGAGCACAACCATTACATTTGTACCATTACATATCTCCGCCTTTTACGCCTAGAGCCATTAGCCCCACCCACTGTTATTGCGGTTATGAGGCGTCTTGCTGCTCTGAGAATAAACAGGGCAGCCAACCAGTGGAGAGCTCATTTATCTTTCTTTTATCTTATATATTCTAGGGGATAAAGAGAGGTTGGAAAATTGTGTAAAAATGAATTATGGCTGTTTTTGAAACAGAGCCACACTAAGCTAAGTGGACATCAAGGAAACATAAAAGATGTAGGACATGGGGCTCTTTAACATCCTCTCTAAGAGTAGCATTCAAAAAATGCTTAACTTCAAATGTCCCGTATAGTCATTATCATTGGCTGCAATATTTCTTATCTGGTTGAGTCTTAATTACCTAATAGACTAAATTGTTCATGCTTCTTTTCTTCTGCCTTTGGAAGAATTTATAGCCATTCAGGAATTATAAATTCTTTGAAATTCTTAGATAGAGGAGACTGAGTGAGGTAGATAGATCTTGCAAAAATGTGTAACGTGCACCTTAAAAGCATTCTTAAAAGGCTGTATGTCAGTGTTGTACATTCAAACGAACTGCATGCTAATGTGGCAGAAGAGGGGGCGTGGCCTGTTCTCACCAGCATGGTGAATGAAGCAGCTAGGGACTAATTAGGAATGCGAGTCACGCCCCAACCTCATGGTGTCTGAATCATGCCAGAGCCTGATTTGCACAATTACACTTGATGAGTCAAGGAAACAATTATTCTAATTCTAATCTAGTAAAGTTATTTAGTTGTATAAGTAAATTGCCAAGTGGTAATGGGACCTGAGTTTGTGTTGACGTGTCCCAAGTCACCAGTAGGACGAGAGGAGATGGATACATGCACACTGGCTGCACTTGTTGGGTACGCCTGGAGTCTATGATTATTCATTAGACTTGTCCTATTGGCTCCAATGGTGCATTACGTGCCAGAGAGGCACCGAATGGCATCAGTTAATTATTTATTACTCATCAAAGCCAGTATCTGTGCTGGCTTTTAGACTGCCGCTAAATTGCACTAAATCTCATCAAATGATTTCATCTCCGGTTTGCGAGACTCCTCCTTCGACTTTTGGTACTGGCTTCAGTAGATTTGTGATGGTAATATAGTATTGGCTTCCACTCTCGCTGTTTTAAGCTATTAAACAATGATGGATTATTTAGTTTCTTTGTGCTTGGCCGTTAAAAGCGCGGGGAACGTGGAGTTAATTAGCTCAGGGAGTGGTGGGCCGGCTCCTGCTCTGGCTTTTCATTAGACTTTTCATTAGGTTCAATGGGAACTGGGCGTGAGCCATGGTGTACTCGGGGAGCCCTTCGCTTATCACCAGGGCACGCTGGCAGGCCAGGGCAGCCTGCCGCTCACGTGAGAGTTCTGCAGGTTCACGCCGGAAACACACGTGGGTTATATCGGGCCGTTCCGTCGTCTTTTATCTCGTTGAAAACGCATGTCCACTTGATTACGTATAAATCTGGAGAAACTAGTATGGAATTAAACAAAGATGTTTTTTTTTTTTCCCCTGCTTAATTACTTTCCGCAGTGTGCCCTGACAGGTACCTGTAGTTAACTTCAGCTTATTAATGTAAATTTATGCGTTTGATCATGATCCATAATGATGATGATGATGATGCAGATTTGACTGGTTGGCACTTGCCATTTCATGAGCTTCTCAGTAGAATGTTGTTTGGAACTCCTTTAGCTCAAACATGTGATGCAGTTAATGTGTTAATTTTCTTAATAGGAAACCAGAGGACTTGTCCAGGGAAGTCATACAAATTCAACAGAGGGAGCTGAACCTGAAGCAGCAGAACTACACGCTTACCAGCAAGTAAGGAAACACGGGCGCACACACAGGCACCGTTTTGTGTTGCCACGAATGCCAAAGTCATTCTTTGTTGTCTACATGGTGTCAGAAGGTTGTGTGTGTATGACCTCAATTATAGGAGTTTCCCCTTTAGGCAGCTTTCTTCTTCTTCAGGGTGTTCTTAATGCCGATGTTTGTTTTAAAAAATGCATTAGCAGTTAATGCACTTTGGCTTAATTACCACTACAACACCGAATGATAGGGCAATGTGTGAAAAACGTTCTACTGTAAAGCTGAAAGGCATTCCTTCTGAATGCAAAGAAATACTGTTCATGGACAAAAGTAATTGGACTACTAATTAACCACTTTGATTTGCATTTTAAGTCCTTATCAGAGTAACAATGATGTTGGCTGTTTAATTTTAAGAATTACAATATTGATTACCATCGTGGCCTTTGTCGTGTTTGTTTAAAAAAAAAGAGTCCTGATTCCTTTTGATTGCCATTATTATTTAAACAAGGATTAAATGCTATCGCGGTCCACTCGTTAGTAGCTAACCAGAGGTTCTGTCCACTGTACGCTAGCTCACTGGACTGTTTGCCAGTTTGCCAGGCAACTGATTCATCAGTTGCCTGAGAAGGCAAGAGCTGTGGAATCAGAACCGCTGCAATCGTCACGTCAGTCTGTCACGTCAGTCTGTCACGTCAGTCTGTCACGTCAGTCGCAACAGTCAAAGCAAACTGCAGTTCTGGATCGTTCTAACAGTGTAAAGTTTACACCAAGGAGGTCATTCCTAAAGCACACCAGTTCCCATCAGTATTGATGTAACAGTGGATCAGGACACACGTGAACATTAGTGACTGAAGTGTCCATGCCCGGGGTCTGTTTTTCCATTTAAAACAACCGGATGCATTTATCTTAGCAGGCGCATGCGAAATTTCAAGTTTAGAAATGATTTATAAGATGATCAGCTAACATTGAGTTTGGAGAGGAAACTTACTGTCCTGTCTTATGTGCAAATCAGTTGCGCGTTCAGGTGTGCTAAATTCTAAGATTTTTAAAAATTTGGTTTATTTTACATGATTAACTCGTAGTAGTTGTTGCGTGCATATATTAATTTTGTTTTATACATTTTGTTCACACAAATGCTAAACATTTTTTTTATTAGCAAAAGGCTTTTTGATTGAGTGGCAGTACCAACCTACGTAAGCTTGAAGGTATCTTCAAATCACAGCCTTTAGTCTCCGAGTTTTCTAGGCTGATCTGCCCAAATGATTCTATTGAGAAATAATATAAAAGACGTAATTTCTTAGAGTAATTTTTTCCCAATAGCTCTTCAGAGCATGTAAAGCGCTTGGTTTGACCTTGCTGGATTTCGTAGGTTGTACCTGGAGTGTTTGAGAAACAGGACTGACCTCACTCCCGCCGTAGCTCACTCGCATGTTCTTTCACTCCTTTGTTCGAAAGTTTCTCATTAGCTATTGGCCGCTCTCTCATTCTTACAGTAATTGGTCGATGAATGTCGGAGTGTGGGGTGTATCTTGTTGCTGGAATGGAACTCTGTCGTCTTTCTCTAATGAGGTCAAAACTCTCGGTCCAAAGACTTTTGCTAAATACGAATCATGTGTCGAGGCGTCACAGTAAATTGGCTGCTGTTAATATGTTAAGCAGCTCTTTAAAGTTTATGCTGCGTGTCATGTACGTGTCGTGATCTATAATGCCACAATCTACTCTTCATGTTTCCCTGTGACATGGTGCTGCTGAAATGGAACTGTAAGCCAGGGTTGTCATGGTGACCAATGCAATTTGCTGAATCATTTGATTATATTCAGTGTTTTTGATCTGATGTTGGTGGAGGTGTTAATCACTAATCTATACAGCTATTAGAATATAAAAAAAAAACACTGAGGTTTATCTTTTTAATAGATGTACCATTTAAACAGTTCTCAGGGCTGGTTTAATGTTTACTATAAATCCGTGCTGTGTGCAGCTATTGTACTAAAGATATCTGCAGACACTCTGATCAGCCATAACATGGATACCTCATGCCTAATATTGTATAGGTCCACGTCGAGCTAAAACAGGTCTGACCCATCAGTGCATGAACTTCGCAAGGCTTCTGATTTCTTCGAGTCTTGCTGCAAGGTGACCCCACCCTCCACTGATCAGACCTGTTTTACCAACACGTCCCTCAGACGCTCTATGGCACGGAGATCTGGGGAATTGGGGGGTTGCGGCGACACGCTGGACTGTCACGTTCCTCAGATCATTCCTAAACGGTTTCTGCAACGTGGCGGGCGTTATTATCCTGCGGAAAGAGGCTACTGCCATTGGGGAATACTGTTGCCATGAAGCAGTGCATTGGCCATCCACGTGATGTAAAAGAAAACGTGATTTGCCATACCAACCTTCTTCCTTTAGTCCATGGTTTCCTTCTCATGCTCACGTGCCTCTTGTAGGTGCTTTTGAGGGTGGTGTCAGCACGAGCACTCCGGCCGTATTGCTGCTCTGCAACGCATGATGCGCTGGGTGTTCGGACACCTTTCTGCCGTGGTGTCCAGAAATTTGCACTACGTTAGCTCCTCGAAGGGCTCGACCCGGACGAACCGGCCTCGCTGGGCCTCACTTGGACCACTTGTGGTTGGTACTAACCAGAAACAACCCAGAAGAACTTCCATTTTGAAGATGCTCTGACCCACCTGTCTAACTTCGGCCAATTTGGCCCTTGCCAAAGTCACTGGGATCGTTAAGTTCACCTGCGGCCTAATAGATTGTACACTTGACAGGTGCCGCTGGCATGAGATCATCAATCATGTTTAATTCACCATCCATGATTTTAATGCTGTGGCCGATCGGTGTATATTAGAAATTTAAATAAAGTGGATAGTGTTTTGCCCTTTGTGATGCAACACGCAACAATTTAAATCATTAGAGGTAACAACATGAAATTGGAAGATGTTTCAATATATGCAACTATTAGTGTGCTCCTGCCAGCGTAGTTGCAAGTCCTGCATCTTTTGACGTTGCATACAGGAAGCGATGAGATCTCGGTGCCACGAACAACAGGCGCCCCCCACCCTGACCGCACTGCTCTTCTGGATGATAGGGTTGTCCATTGAGAGTGGCTGTTGCTGGTCTCTGCCGTTGCAAATGTATTACAAAAACCTCAGGGGACCCCACGGCGTTGTTTGTTACAGCCGTAAGAACAAGGTCAGTCGGTCCACCTGTGCAGCCCCCAGGTCTCCCTCACCTTCCACTGAAGTTTATTTCAGCTCTCAACTAGTGCGGAACAGTGGAAGGACAGCGGGACTCGCCAGAGTAGCCCCGCCGCTCCAGTGGCCATACTGCTTTCACAGTTAGCTGTTAGCAGCGCTTAACTTCTAGTGAGGTAGGAGTCAAAACTGAGTAGCTGTTACACATGGCCAATGTAATTCTAGCTAGAGGATTATCGTTTGCACAATTGGTTTGCGATAAACGTTGTTGTTGCTATAAATACACGTATTGAAGCTATCAGAATCAATGCGTTGATTATAGCCTGCATTCGAGGATTAATATAATTTCATGGTTCTTGTTCACTGTAACTAAAATAATCTAGTTAGAGCTAGTGGCGATGCATGCTGTCCTGTATTTTCCAAACCCTCAATTCTCACTACTTTTTGTAAATGGCACAATACAGCTTGACCTATTGAAATGGACCCTGACAGGATTACAAGACCACATGACATGCATCCTAAACTAACACGGTCGCACGCGGTCATGGTCAGGCACAGAATGTCTAATGTGGAACGCCACTGACAAGTTACACGAAAACAGCAGGACCAGGGGGCGGCGTAAACTGGGCAATTTAACTTTACAACATAGCTTTCCAACATCTCCACCCATTTTACTGGCTTATTTCACACCATGCCCTCAGTTTAAATTTCTTTCCTTTCTATTTTATGAAATCTCAGAAATCAGAAATATTAACAGCTTTTTTTGTGTCCGTTTTCTACACTAGTTTGTTTTACTTATTTCTTGTTATGACATTGCGCAAATACACGGCCAGCCAGTTCTCAGCTGATGTTGGAGTTTAATTGCTTCATTTGCATAAGTCCCAAGATTCTTTGCTAAGTCTTGGTCAAAGTTATGTGTGCAGTCAATTAGCTCATGACATTCTGTTTATGTAGCCAATTATTAAGAGCAGCCTTTCCTATTGTGTAAAATTACGAACTAACTGAAATGGTTTAATAACTGTGAGGTTGGAAAACCAGGAAGGAAGGGTGCAATGGACACGACCTCTAGTAAAGAAGCAGTGACCCCATGGTTTTCACAGCATGGAAGAAAATGGGGAAAACGAAGGCAATACTAGGAAATCCTTTTTTTGTTGGGCTACCCAATCACGATAAATTATTATATTGATGACCGGCCCAAGGCCAGAAGGCATCCGCCTAATATAGAAAAAACCTTGAAAACAAACTGGCAAACTGGTTTTGATTAACGTGGTTACTTGCATAAAATGAAAAAGAAAGGAGACACTGGACTTTTCCTGTATTCTACACACACAGAATGTGCTGTAGCCCAGTTTGGCTTGTCCTGTTCTCTTAATTTATAGATTATCATTATGCATTATAGGACATGGATGTTTTAGGATTTCAACAAAATGACCACACTGGCTACTCCTGGTCATTTTGTTGAAATCCTGAGACATCCATGTCCTATAATGCACAATGAGGTGATTACAGGCACATTTATAGAGCCGAGGCCTTTTTATGCACACCCAGGCCTTCCTCAGCTATCAGGAGCTTTAGCACTTCTCACAGTGGAAGCTCTGATGAGCCCCCCCTCCCCCTTCGCCTTTCGTCACGGGCTGTTCTATTATTTCACCGAGTTCGGCCTACGCCTCTCCTTTCATATTCCTCCTCCTCTCCTGAGCACGGGGAGGCGCCCGGGACACAAACGGCTACGAGTTCGATAAGCAGCTTCTCAGGATCTCCCGCGCTCCGTCTTTATTGCCTGGGCTCTCGTGTTGGCGTTCGGTGTCTGTGATCTAATAAAGGCGCGGCCTCCCTCGCTTCTGACGCTCTATTAATCCGCCAGGAGCGATGGGCCCGGCTGCTGGAATCAATTCATCATTTAAGTGAATTTACTAACAAATGAGGGGCAATCTGTGCGATGGGCTTCTGGACGTTGGGGGAGGGGGGGGGGGTCACGGGGAGGTGAGGGCGTGGCTGCTGCCGGGATTAGATTATGGATTTGCAACTGCCCCAGCACGCTGTTATTTTCATCACTGCTCAATTTGGTCGGAATGGCCAGCATCTGGAGGAGATGAGATGTTAATCAGTCCAGTTATGGACAGCACGGGCATGTACTCGTTCTCATCAGTCAAACACACCAGAGGGGATGGTATTAACTGTGTGTGTGCGTGCGTGTATACACACACACACACATCTGTGCATGCACACAAGAAACGTTGATGGTATTGACCTCTTGCTGTGAGTAATTTCACCCGCTATACGGAGTCAAGGGGAAGAGCCTTCTCCCAGTCAAACTCGATCTGTGTCAGCCCCGTTACTCTCTCGGGGCCACTCGATCTGTGTCAGCCCCGTTACTCTCTCGGGGCCACTCGATCTGTGTCAGCCCCTTTCCTTTCTCCTGGCCCCTCGATCTGTCTCAGCCCCGTTACTCTCTCGGGGCCCCTCGATCTGTCTCAGCCCTGTTACTCTCTCGGGGCCCGCACCACGTCGCCCACCACACACTGCTTTTTCGTTCGCGGCTGCCAGAGACGCCCATGTTGCTTCCGTATGGTTCCAAATCTGTGGTTGTTCCTTGTGTTTTAAAATTGTCTTTCACTTGCCAAAATGTGTTACTGAACACTTGTTATATTATTGTAGTTTTGTTTTCTTGGTCGCGTAACGACATTATTAAACTTCTATGGAGATAAATCCAAATTTAATCAAATCTACAGCTTTACTTCTCTACTATAGGTTTATTTTACAACAGTAATACCATTTGTCCTGTGAGCCTAAAGTGAGTTGTTCACTTTGTTTTATAGTCAGAAGGGAAAAGAGCTTCGTGTAAATGTGCTCTAGCTCGGAGCGTTTTAGCTCAGATAAACTAGGATTATCCTAACTCTAGTTGGGGCTTATTTTCTGGAGCGTCAGTGCAGCCTGCTTCAGGCTTTGGTCAGTATGAAAACATGAAATCAATACAATATTACAAAATGTGTAATAACTTGTATGCAGTAGTTAACACTTAAAATATCTATTTCAGTATTTAGCTAAATTAGGTTATTGTGTGGCCATATTCCAGTGCAGTGAACACCCGGCTGCACGCTGCGTCAGCGCGTATTCTGGCGGCCCCCCGTATTAGAGGCTGGGGGCGGGGCTTTTGGACCCCGCCCTGCATGACCCCTCCCCCTCCCCCCACAGTGTGCGCTCTGCGGAGAGGACCCGCGCCCAGCTGCAGGTGGAGGTGTCCGAGCTGCGTGCCAAGGCCGTGGAGGAGCAGAAGAAACGGGAGAACCAAGACGCGCTGGTCCGTCGCCTGCAGAAGAGGGTACTTCTCCTCACGAAGGTGAGTGCCAAGGGTTTAGTTTCTTTGTTTTAAATCGTAGCCAAGTTTCACAGAACTTTGACCATTTTAGCCATGTAGTGGAGCTATAAATCATAACCTCACCTTGCAATATCACACAGTTGCTTATTTTAGTCGTGATAATTAGAAAGAAAAAAAAAAAAAGACTGGCTTGTTCCTTTTCCCCCTCAGTGACTTGTTTGTGTTTAAATATTTCGATTTCCAAGTGTCACGCCGTTGTGTGCATAGTGGCATCAGCAATTACAGGAGAAATCCATAACCAGGCATCACAACATTCTTCCTTCGGCCGCCATGGCCCGGGGAGGACGAGTCCACTCTTCCTTCACGTTTAATTAGACCCTTCCGTCTTCGTCGGCTGGGCGCAGCAGGCCGGGCGTAAGTGGCCGCGGACAAAAAAACAAAAAAGTTGCACTTCCGTGTTAGGAATTGACACTGGCCCTGATGGATCCTGTCAACTCCATGGCATTATTGCTGTTTGTTTTCTTGGTCGTTTTCCGCGCTGGGCGTTCCGCAGCGACGGGCGATGGCGAGGAACGGCTTTCCCAGCGAAGAGAGCCGCGCGTTCTCCGTCACGCAGCGCCCCCGCCGCCAGCCTCCATCACCCAGCGCCAGTCCGTAACTGGATTATAGCCTGCCTGTGACGGCACCGTGACACCTCCTTAATCACATTAGCATTCAAATCCGAACGGCTTGTTTTGCCGTGTTTGAATGCTTTAAATTGTCATAATTATTAGACGTGTACAAAGACGTGTTCTGTCATTGTCGCTCTCGGAGGCGTGGACCGAGTAGAGCTTTCATCGTCATGTGTGTTTGGGGTCTAGATGATGTCATGAGGCGAGAACACTTCATGCGCAAGTGCTCGTTTGGCTCACTGCATGACACTTTTACAACACACCCCCCCCCCCCCCCCCCCCCCCCCCCCCCCCGTTTTGACTGATCTCCTTGACTAAGTGCATCTTCACTCCCTACACGCACACGCACACACACACGCACTCACGCACACACACGCGCACACACACACACACACACACTACATACACACACACACACACGCATCTTATTTTCAGCATCACGGTGTCAAATAGGAACCCAGCTTCCGTGTTGTATTCCAGGATGGACCGCAATATATCGTAAACACGATGGAACCACAGCCCTAGATTAGATCCTTGCTTGTAACAAGAAAGCATTTATATTGCCTCAGTGCTGATAAATGATAAACCCCAGATTTTAAAATTATCCTGGCATTTGCCATGATGGAACTGTATAAAATGAGATGTATCTCTCCGGCTTTGCGCTGGTCTTTCACATACAATCACGAACCACAGGAATTACGCAGGTTATCTGGAATCCGCTCTATGTATTTTGGTTTGCTGTTGACAGGCCCGATCAGGATGATGGTCTAGTCTTACTGACGGGCGGGTGAAAGCGCAGACCGAAGTCGCCGGTGATTTCGGCTCGTTGTCCTCCATGCCTCCAGGCATGCCGCGTTTAACGTGCATCACGGCCAGTTTCCCAGGAGCCCTGAACAGGACGGAAATGACACGAGAGACTATTGCAGGTTGGCCTCTGCGAAACGGCGTGCAAATATTCACAGAGTAGGATTCCCGAGGAATAAACCGCTGTTGTGAGTTTAACGGAAAGGAGGGCATGGCGTTGCATTCTCTTCGATCGCAGAGAGAGTCTCTTGTTTAATCTGGAGACTGTGTGTGTGTGCTAACGAAAAAGGCCAGCTTGTTTTTGTGTCGTCGTACAATACCTGTCGAGACTTTCTCGAGTGGAGGTGGGTTGGTTCTGTTTGGTGTTTGTATTCTCTCTTCGTTCAGCGCATCTCTAGGTAATGAATCACAAGGTGTTATTGATCCTTCAGGCCTCGGCTTTAAAGGCAAGATTTGATTTCTGTTTAATCGACTCTAAAATGAGATCTTTGCGCCGTCCCGCTCGGACCCCTCGGGGTTGTTCGTTCGCCCCATTAGTCTTCTCTCCATGCGATTTTGTTTTCATGCGTCTGTTTTAATGGACAAACCGAAACTTGAATTGAGTCACAATACCTGTGAAATGCCCTCACCCTTTACAGCTAGTTATTTTTTTATTGAATTTTTTTTTGCTGTGTGAGAATTTGTTTAAGATCAGCTCCTTTATTAGCCATGTCTGGGCTGTAGTCCTTCTCCGTCTCACTGGAGTTTTGTTGTTGGGATACGGGGTAGTGTCCCGCCGCCTGAGCCCTTTGTGGTGGAGTGCTGTTCTCACGGAGGCAGAGCATTGACGACGTGTTTGACGTCGGAGGAGGTCTTGAGGGAGCGACGTGCTCAAGTCTTGCTCTCAGACTCGTTTGTTAGCTCCTCCTGCATCTGGACGGCCTTCTGATTCTGGGCTTTCCTCCTCACCCTTCTCCTCGCAGCTGACCGTCAGACTGTCGCTTGAGGTCAGGGAGTTCACTCTTGAGAGTTCACCGTTGGCTGCCCGCCTGCTGTTTGTACATGCTCGGCTTGTTTGCCCCTCTTTCTGTTGTCTGTAAGCCCCTCCACCCTGTGGGAATGAACACCGTTTTGCGTGCGTGTGCGTTTTCAGGAGCGCGATGGCATGAGGGCCATCCTGGAGTCCTACGACAGCGAGCTGTCTCCCGGCGAGTACTCCCCTCAGCTCAACCGCAGGGTTAAAGAGGCCGAGGAGATGCTTCAGAAGGTCCAGGCTCACAACGTCGAAATGGAGGTGAGGACTTCAGTTCCCATAATGCATGCGTCAGCACACTGATGGTGCCAACTCCTAAATAGTGTGTGATTGCCAGCTCTAAGCAACTCTCTCACTCTCACTCTCTCACTCTCTCTCTCTCTCTCTCTCTCTCTCTCTCTCTCTCTCTCTCTCTCTCTCTCTCTCTCTCTCTCTCTCTCTCTCTCTCTCTCTCTCTCTCTCTCTCTCTCTCCCCCCACACTCTTTATTTTTGTTCTGGTAGGCTCAGCTCTCTAAAGCCCAGGAGGATGTTGGCACCTTCAAACTGCAAGCTCAAGCGGTATGTTCCGCTTATCATGAGCTCATTATCCTTCTATCTCTCTCTCACACACAAACACACAGACACCCCTACATGCACACACCCACATATACATACAGACACACATGTGCACACACACCTTTTGCCTTCATCTACTGCACTTCCTCACTATCCTCCATTGAATTGACTTTCAAATTTTTATTTCTTTGCAGCGAATAATATGAGCACACCAGTCAAAACAAAGCAAACCCATAAATTGTGTGTGTCTTGAGTGTTATTTTAGTTCCATTAAGAGCAGTGTGTTTTTCTTTGTTTTGACTCATTCCTCATTTTGTTTGTGGTGCATCTCTCTCTGAGGTCGTTTTTGCTTAGCAGTGCCCATCCGTGGACCATCTGTGAACCAGGGCTCGTGCGGTTACTTCAGCATTTTGTACTTTGCAACTCCGACAGTGATCGCAGCTGTGCTGCGTTAATTCATCAATTGGCGAGCGGGGTTAATGGATGCATCTTTGACCCCAGTCCCTTTTACGACTTTGCTAAGTACATGTGCTACCCAGCAAGCTCTTTTCAGTGTGACATTGATTTGAAAGTGGGGAGCTTTCCCTGCTGAGATCATCCCCCAGTTTCATTGTCCTATGAAGATACCATAAGAACTGAAGGACGTGTTTGGCTAAACCATAGGGGGTGCTTGCTTATTATGCCATTTCCACGTTCCATCTCTGCTCCTCCATGAAGTTCAGATACTGACATCATGCCCTCGTGACTTTGCAAGGCCGTTCTGGACCTCCACGAGGTTGTTCTGGACCTCCACGAGGTGGTTCTGGACCTCCACGATGTGGTTCTTTTCCCTCCTGAGGTCCACTCTCCTGAAATTGGTGCAGTGAGCATTACGTGCCACTCGCGTTTGAGTTTTCTACTCTGCAGCTTTTGGGGGCCAAACCCAGATTGATGATTTGATTTGTTCCAAGTCTCTGAGCGAAGCAAGTTTGTTTTCCTTCGCTGACTATTGTATCGTAGCTCATGAAACTGTCAGTTTCCTATTTTTTGTCAATTTGTTGGTTGGATGTGTACTTTAATCCATGTTTGTGGGTTTAGAGAAACATCTGAGATTTGTAGGTGACCGTGAAAGTTTCAGTCACTGATGCGAGTACGAAATTCGCTGATATAGTACTAAAAAAGACACCACTGATTCCCACAGAGTCAAATTTTAGGGAGGCTGTGACTAGTGTTTACATAAAAATGTAGATTTATTTTGTCTAAGAAATTGAAGAATCATTTTTGTTGGATTGGACAGGCTACATTGGAACTTGAAGCTCTGATGGAACAACAGTCTTTGGAAAGTAAGCACACGGCAACAGAGGAGGAGATCAACTCCCTAAGGTAAAAGAGCAGTAAATATTTGCTTCACATGCATAAGACAGTATGTTTCTTCTCTTAGAGGGTATTCCTTCTCTTCCCTGTGACTGTATGATCACACTTAAGTTCTCTCATTTTGGAAGCGCTCTCTTAATCTCTCTCAACCGTTTGTCTGTAATGAGCTCAGAATTAATTGGGGTACCCCCCCCCCCCCCCCCTCCAGGCCCTGACTGTTGTCACTTCGTACATTAATTATTTGTTTTGCTGAATACAAAGTTTGAGAAATCTTAAGACAGTCTAACAAACGGAACTTTTAACCAGAAGTGCGGAGTAATTACATAGCTGACGTAACCAAAGTAATTAGACGCGACTGAATAGTTCAATCCATAAACGTCTCGTGCCAGAAATGAAAAGAGGAGAATGCGAACTACAGAGGGAAATAAAGGAGTGAACATGTACTACAGAGGGAAATAAAGGAGTGAACATATATTAATGTACTACAGAGGGAAATAAAGGAGTGAACATGTATTAATGTACTACAGAGGGAAATAAAGGAGTGAATAAAATAAAGTGGATAGGGATGGAATGTTTGGATCAAAGAGACATTTTACACATTTCACAGGCATTGATTGACTTAAAGGTGCTGCTTGGGTTTTTTGTTTATTTTTTTGTTTTTTGAATGATCCTAATGATTTTTTTTGCGCGACATCAAACATCACAGCTCCATCCTGGTCTAATTGTCTGGTTCTGCAAGGCCTCCTGGGAGGGATTCCCTCTTTTCCATTGTTATCCACACTGACAGCCTCGATTCAACCGAGAGGGTCGTTTGCCTCTGGCTGCTATAGAAACGGTTTGTGCTGATAGCCCTTTATTATGAGAAAGATACAAAGATTAGATAAGTGTGGCAGAGAAATAGAGAGATGGAGTGAACAGGGTTAAAGGTCAAATATGGATCGTGTCCTTGTCAATCCATTATGTTCATAGAGGATCACAGGGATTGATTAGCAAGGATAAATTTTTGTGTGTTTTTGGAAGGTGCTCGAGAGTCAGAAGGGGAGCTTGCATGACTATGACTTTGTGAATTTATGATGTGTCTTAAAGGAACATTTTTTTATTTATTGTACTGAGAATCCGTTAATCTGGTGTAACTTTAAAGTGCTTTGTTAAGGCATTAATGAGTGTCTTATTTTCAAGCTTATCACTACATGTTCTGGTATTTTTTTGATAGCCAATCATGTTTGAGTTTTTTTTTTTTTTTCCCTTAAACTATTGTTTTTCTTGAGTGTCATATGCTTGTTTTGCTAGCCATGTGTTATTTAGTTGTGTAGCTGGTAGGCAGACTGGTTTGTTACTCTATGCTGTGAAGATGGAGGCAGACCTGTTGTAGCCGTGGAGAATGTACGGAAAGTAATTGGCTGTCACCGAACAAGCTGCCTAGGTGCGAGTGTCTTTTGTGAGAAGTAAATTAAATTATGTTTAAAACATGAGTCATGTCGGCTACCTAATTGCTCATCGCTTGAATCTGTCAGTTGTGTGCTTGCTTATAGATAAAAAAAAAAAACATTAGAGCAAGAAGCTGACATGAGTCCTTTTTTTTAAGCTGATCGACCAAACACATGTAAATAGCCTACATCATCGATCTAATCCTAATCCAATAATGGATTCAGCCTTTCAGCTCATTGCTTTATGAGGACAACACTGATGAACATTTTAGTTAAATAAGAGCACAAGTCTAAATGTCAGCTGCAACCTCACACCAGGCAAATAAAACCTAACAGTGCAAATTCACCACACCAGCAGTCTCCCCTGCACTGCTGAAGTTAGTGAGTGGTGAAATCATTTTGCTGTTTGTGAAGTATTGTAATGCGATCATATTCATCTGCAGTCATTCGGCTCTGTCGGTTATAACTGGGTTGGTGTATTAACAACTGATTACATCGTGGGCCTGTTGAATCAGCGCGCCATAAAACATGCGGGTCTCTACACAGTGTTTGGACAGCATTCGTCTATAAAGCTCAGATTTACTATGTATCAGCCTCGCTTTTACAGCCCACGGCTGTTTATAGGTAGGTAACTAGAACTTGTCTGCTGCCTCGTTCCTCTTCGCCCTGCGACTCCTGTTTCAGGATGCTTCGTCAGCTTGGGCCATCTATCCTCTGATCTTGAAACACAGTCCCCCGTGCACAATGCGGAGCCTAGTCCCTAGGGCTCTACCGGCTTTGCGAAACGGTGTGCACCGCAGGACGCAGCCTTCGGCGAGTCTTTGCCGAAACACGGCCTCTTCAGCTCGTGTTGTAGTGGCGACCTCCTAACATCACTACTGCTTACTTTTTGAAACTTTTTTCATTTTACGTCAAGTCACGTGTCATTTGGCTCTGGCTGCACCAGTTATGGTTAAAGTTTTACCGCTGCGTCAGACCACGTTAACAGCGTGCGTTTGAGAAAGTGGGCTAACAAAGGGCTGTATTAGTTCCTGTCTCCAGGACACACTTCATATTCGCTTTAAGTACTTTTATTTTATTTGTTTGGTTGGTTGGTTTTTTTTTGTTTCTTTCTTTCTTTCTTTCTTAAACCGACATTCTGCGTTATTCGTTTGTGTGTGTATTTGTTTCATAGATATAGCCTCTGGGAGTTTGCTAAACACTCTTTGGGCAAGTAAAAACCCTCTAACTAGTTAAAATGCAAAACATTGTGTGTTCTTGCAGGCAGAAGATAGAGGAACTGGAATCTGAACGCCAAAGACTGGAAGAGCAGAACAGTGTTTTGGAGATGAGACTGGAAAGGCACAACCTTCAGGTAATGGACACACATCAGCAGGATTATCCCGGTTCAACCCGGGATGTTCTGGGTTCTTCTGTACTGGGTTGCCTTATGTTTACTGCTGCCATGGAGCAGTTCCTAGAGTATCTACATTTTGTGCTTGACTAATCACTCACACCCACACAAACACAATACCAGAGGGAGACCCAAAGAGACAGAGTGGCTTAAATTAAGAGGATGTGGATCTTTGAAAGTGTTATCTTTGCACGATTTCCTTGTAGACTTAAAATAAGCACCATAAAAGACTAGCTATTTTGTTCCACGCACATGAAATGCACGAAGTGTGACAGGCCAAGTGTATAAAATATAGCAATATGAATATGCGATGATCTTATATCATTTTGCAAACCAAGTGTCATTACTGAAAGATTAAGCCTTAAGGAGTGATCCAGACCCATGTCGTTTCTCTATGTACATAGTATAGGTTGGAAGAGGATGGTGTTTGCTCTGATAGTGACGCAACACAAATGTACAGAATGTTCCATTGTTTTGTATTACCTTACAAATGAAATGCACAATTCAGCAGAATTTTCTCTCCCATCTCAGACATGCTCTGCCTCAGTGTAATCATCATAATTAATCAGCGTCCCATTTATTCATGGCTGTCACACTTCCTGCTATTTGCCGCTGCGCAATGTCAACCCGCCGCAGAATTAAGACACAGATTCTGTTGTCAGGGCCTCGGTGGGCTTGACGCGGTTTCGCCGTGACGCGGCGCAGCTGTGGCAGACGTTGACGAGCCCCCGCCGCTCCGGTCCGCAGGGCGAGCTCCAGCGAACTCCACGCTCCTTACATTAGCACGTGCAGCGTTTGGCAGCCGCCCCAGTGCCACGCTGCTTCAGAGGCCGGCCAGCGTGCGTCACGTTAACCGGCGTGTTCCTTCACCCTGGCCGGAATCTCAATGTCAAGTGTTTGCACGAAGTAATGGGCCGTGCCATCGTAACACGTTAAGTTTCATTTCTGGAGCTTCGGAACTTTAGAGGAAGTCCTGGCGGTCTCCTTTGTCCCTCTCCTCATACGTCCTTGCACCAGGTTTACGTCACTAAGTGGTGATGTTTAAAAAAAAAAAAAAGAAAGCAATAATAGCTTTTTGAATGGATGGTTTTGTCATCGTGAGCGGAGATGATGATTGACGTTCTTCGCTCTTCCTGCACGGAGGGTTTAAGCTACAGCTTGTTCACGCGTCACCATTGTTTGGCTCCGGTTTTGGACATGTGAAGTAAACAAAGCAACAAAACCGAACTTTTTTTTTCTAGGTTGCTAGTGGCTGCTCTAAAGTTCTTGGCACTTGAATCTTTCCGATGCATCAAAAAACCCTTTCAGTTCCAAATCCCTTTCTTCCTGGTCCTAGAGGCTGAAGCTGGATTGCCATGCTAGCCTATCTTCAACAAAAACAGCATGTCATCCGGTTATACTGCTGACACGAAACCTCCGCGGTGTTACGCTTCGCCCAGCGATGTGGGGTCAATGGAGACACATAGCAGGAGCTGTGAATGGGTCACTAAGGCTAAAATGTACAATGCCAATACAGGCTGTGAATCAAACTAAAGATGTGAAAGAAAATTTGCCGTGCTGCTTAGCCTCTCTTTATAATGTTTCAATAATACTTTAGGAAGGATTTTATCTGTCATTTCGTGTGACTTGTATTTGGATTGTGTGCTAAGATTTCTTGTCGATAAAATGCATTTAAGCTTTGGAGTTAAATACGTCTCCAATGAACCTAGTTGAAATCTGATCTGCCATAAAGCACAAAAAAAGCACAAATTTTTTTTTATCTCAAAACCACACACTGTTCAGATATGTAATAAACAATATATGGAAAGTATAAACACTAGGATAATCCCACCAGAATAATATAGGATTAACTCATGTGCTGTTGGTGTAGTGAATAAAGCCGCAATGGAACTGCCGGCCTTAGTCACGAGAGAGAATAACGTGTGTTTACATTTAAATTGGTGTATGCGGTTGGTGTAAAAATGCTTTTGGAGCAGGGTGGGGTTGGTATTCCAGACTCCTCACCCAAACTTTCCGGAGGTGTCATGGTCTTCATTCACTGAAACACAGATAATTATCCCTGTGAAGAGCTTGTGGCATAGCCGTTTCTAGTATGAATTAAATAGACTGGGCCCTGTTTAAACCTCTACTGGTTTGGCCCAGGACATTTGACATTTTATCACTTGTATTACAGTAATTGGAAATTTAGTATAAAGTTAGACTCATTTATATGGACGATGATCCCAATCCTGATATAATGGTACAAGACCCACCTGGACGTAAAGTCTAAATAGGGCTTTAAACTACTATATTCAGTTTTCTAGTTCTTACTAACATTCCACCAAGCTTGGCCATTAAAGGAGTGTGGCCATGTTTTACTTCAGCTACCTCACCCTCCATCCAAACGTTTCTACAATGTCCCTCCCTCCAAAGACACGAATGCTTAGCTCCGATTTTCTTTTCATAATTAATTGGCAAGCGTGAGAAGAAGCTAGATCATTTTGAAATCGTTATGGAGACCAGGTCAGTCGTGGATTCTTTCCATTGGAGATTGGAGAGAGTTTAGACATGTTATTTAAAAAAAAAAAAACATTTCATGCACCAGCTTTCAATAATGCGAAATGGGGGGAATAAAAAACACTTTTGGAACACGTGGACATTAATGCACATATTGCTGTTAACTGCTGTTGGGTTACTGTAATGTGTTTTGTAGACGCTCCTTAAATGAAAGAAAACTCCCATATGCTGTGCTCTCGCACTTTAGAGCAAGTGCTTCAGCTCTGATGTTCAGGACCAATAATGTGGCTCTAAAATATTTTGTGGCAGTAACAATAATTTATTTATTTTTTTTCGCACAGTAAAGAGATGTTATTGCTGTTGAGGCACTTAAAGTGAACCGGGGCTCAGTCTTAAAATATTGATCTCTTAGTTACTTTGTTTTTGTACAAGCCAGTGTTGTATAGTACTGGTTATCAACAGCTTATGTTTCCCCTTACAATGGCAATTTAGGCATTTAGGGTATTTAGCAGAGAATCTTATCAACTTACAAAAGTGCACACTAGTGAACACTAGTCCAGTTTAAGTGCCTTGCTCAAGGACTCTTCAGTCATGGCCTAGGAATCAAACCCACAACCTTCTGGTCACAAGAACAGGTACCTAACCACCAGACCACACCATTTACTCAGTAAAACAAAAGCTGCATTAGAGTATGCATTAGTTCAACAAGACAGAGTCCTAACAAGGACACAATTTGCTTATGGTTGGCCTCTATATGACTGATTTAAAAATTGCTCACATTTTCTAAAGTAAGTACTGTGTATATGAAGGAAACCTGTGAGAATGAGAATCAAGGAGAGCACTGTTGAATCATGGTATGAGGAGAACCATCACTTTGAAGGATCTACAGAGTCCAGTGGAGGGAGGGTGTATTAGTCAGTGATATCGGGATCTCTGCATACATCTGATCTTGATGTGAAGGTGGCTAAAAGAAACCTTCACCAAAGAACAAATACATTAGTATTGGGCCAAAATCTAGAACACAGTACAGTGCGAACCAGTCCAGTGCAAACACTGCTCAGTCTTATCTTAGATAACTGATAGCTGTGTTTTCAATTTTAGTCTTAGGATAACCAACACCATCTCAGCAGGGAAGTATGGTGGTGGCCCATGATGGTGGTGGTGGCCCATGATGGTGGTGGTGTGTTTCCTCAGCTGGGCATTTTGTTACACTTGAAGGACAGATGGATAATGTAAAATACAGGCAGGTGCTGCAAGATGACCTGCTTAAAAACCTACAGGTTGGGACAAACTTCAATCCCTTCGGTGTTGCTTTGTCTTTGGGCTGTTGATCATCGTTTGCAGAGATGTGTGATCAGTGAGCATCATTCTGAACAACCTGGAGCCAGTCCGCTAGAAAGAACGGGTCAAAGTTAGCAGGATCTGACCCATTTTTGCAACAAAAGTAATTCTACCAAGTTATCGCTTCTGGGCAATGTAAGCCACATTTTTCTGTTTGCCATTTTGTTTTTTAAAGATGTGTCAAATAATACATTTTTTACTTTGAAAATGTATTTTAGTAATAGCGTATTTAATGACACATTGTTTTGCTCTATATAAATGCTGACTTGTTCAATATATGTAGTGGTTATTTGTAATGTAGGTGAGCATAATGTATGGGTGTATGTCTCCATGTCCAGTGGTGGGTGGTGTCCTCTCTCCCCTCCCTGGGTGTGTATGTCCAGTGGTGGGTGGTGTCCTCTCTCCCCTCCCTGGGTGTGTATGTCCAGTGGTGGGTGGTGTCCTCTCTCCCCTCCCTGGGTGTGTATGTCCAGTGGTGGGTGGTGTCCTCTCTCCCCTCCCTGGGTGTGTATGTCCAGTGGTGGGTGGTGTCCTCTCTCCCCTCCCTGGGTGTGTATGTCCAGTGGTGGGTGGTGTCCTCTCTCCCCTCCCTGGGTGTGTATGTCCAGTGGTGGGTGGTGTCCTCTCTCCCCTCCCTGGGTGTGTATGTCCAGTGGTGGGTGGTGTCCTCTCTCCCCTCCCTGGGTGTGTATGTCCAGTGGTGGGTGGTGCTCTGTCCTGGGTGGTGTCCTCTCTCCAAGCAGGTTTCTGGTTGAGAGTACACTACGCACAATTGGCTGCTGCTTCTCACTGGTGTGTGACGGGATGTAAACGCTGTTTGTGTTAATTGTAAAGTGACCTTGGGTTCCTTGAAAAGTGCTGTATAAATATGAGTCCATTCATTCATTTTAACGCCGTTAAATACTTTTATTAACCACTTATATAAATCTTTAGTACAGCAAATTTTTTAGCCCAGCAAATTAGGGATGAGAACGTCGGGCAAAATTGGTATTCAACAACACTGAAGAATATTAAAGGTGACAACTGGCGTTCATTAATCTGCATTCATACGTGACACTTGAGTAGAAACACTGCTTATGCATTTTCTGTACTGATGAAGAGAAAAAGAAATTAAAGCCATAGACAGTCACATTGTATCCATACAAATCTACTGGGGTCTTGAACGTAAATGATCATACTGGCTAGCTAGCTATGCATAGGCGTTTGAGTTTAAAGCGTTAGATGTGTATGAATTACTTGGACTAACATTGTTCTCATATTTTCTTTCATCAATCACAGGGTATCAAATTCCACAGAGACCAATGTTTTACCAGCGGAAAATCAAGATGTCATTAAATCTTTGTCCTTTCTCTGTTCGATTTTGTATAGACTATAATGTTTTTGGATGCTGAACATTTCTCTCTCCTTTTTAAGGATATTATGCACATTGATCTTAAAGACCAATGTGCTTGTCTAATAAAGACAATAGGACAGGAAATCACACCAGCCTTCTCCACACCTAAAGGGTTCACATGAGTTTACTTTTGGGCACTGGCTTTCTTCTGTTTATCTTCTATACGTTTTTGTTCCTTCTGACTGACTCCCAAAAGCCATATTTTCCGTTTAGTTGTTTTCTCTGTGTGTGTCTGGCCTGCTGTAATTTGCTGTATAATGAAGTGTTCAGATTGGGGCATTATTCTTTGATACACCCCTTAATTCAGCAGAGGTCCCAGTAATGGCTTTTAAACTCCTGAAGTTTTACACTTGCAGAAGAATTGATTCTTGGTTCTGGTTCTGAATAGGAATGAGCCGTCACTTCTTTGGTAAAGCTTTTTAAACTGAGCAAGTTCATATCTTTGCATGCTAAAGGGTTTGTGTTTCTCATCTGCAAAACTCTTTTCATAGTCCTAATTACTTTAGGCGTATTTTGAAATTAAAATGCATGTGTTCGTGATTGACAGTGCGTCTGTATTTAACAAAGTATTTATTTCCTGTTTCTGATACCAGAAGCACACACATCAGTGCAGTATGCAGTATACAAGATAATTACGTTTCTATCACGACCTGCAAACTTTATTGCTTTTTGTTACTTAATACATCAGAGTCGTGTCTATGGCAGTTGAAGTTCAGCAGTAAACCTTTTTAATAAATACCTGGGGAAAAATGTTCTTCTGTATTTTTTTTTCCTCCAATAAATTAGAATATTGACATAATTGTAAGCTTTTATATTCTATAATGGGGTTTGAAAAAGAAAGTAACCGATTACTCACTGTTGATTAGAGTAAGATTGTGGAAGTTAGAAATCGAATGCTAGATTGCTTCATGTTGACTAAACTTCCTCATTAATTTTTCCAGACAACTGAAATGTCAGTGTTTTTATTGAACAAATTATCTCATTGTCAAGAATTTTAGCTTGGTAAAGGCTTAGCTAACAAAGTTTTGGCAGAGCAGCAGTGGTAATACGGCCAGACGTTGCAGACAGTCATAATTCAAAATCTTTTAGCCGTGATACAAAAAAACAAGCTGCCAATAGGAGTTTAATCTGTGTCCGTGTACTCCTTGAAATTCAGACAAAACCAGCTGCAGGTTTTTGCACGTCACAGTAAATGCAAAAATAATGATGTTATTTCTCTGTAGATCCCAACACAAGCTTCCTTAATAGAGAAGTTGAAGAGTCCCAAGTGCTGAAAATAGTTTTTGATATGAAGAAAAAAAATGTTTTAATAAAATTAAAAAAAATGAAGATCATGTTGGTCTGACTTTTAGGGTACAGCTCAATTGGCCACCTACACATGCAGGATGTGGACACTAAGGTTTTCTACTGTTTTAACATTTCCTATGTTTTGTTGGACTTTCCAGGGTGACTACGACCCAGTCACAACAAAAGTAGTCCACTTCCGGTTGAATCCCACCTGTGTTGCCAAGCAACAGCGTGTTGAGGAGTTGGAGCAGCTGAGGGTGGAGTGTGAGCGTCTGAGGGAGCGTCTCCGCAAGATGGAGGCAGGAGGCACCGTGACATCTGATGACACCACCCTCATTATTCCGCCTTCACAGGAGATACTGGGTATGCGGGGTCTGCACTTCAACTTAACTGCTGGCGGCTTTTGGCTGGAAAGCAAAATCGGAAGTGTCCGCGGAGAGACGACTAATGTGAGATAACGAGTGTGCAGCGCTGTTGTGTGCTGGCTGGCCTCTCTGTTTACCTCCACCTTTTGTACCACCTCCACCCTCCCAAACACCTTCCTGTAGCCACATCTGCATCTTCTACAGTGGGGGGAAAAAGAGCAACCCACGATACGTTTCAAAAGTATTCAACCCCTCAAATTCACCCTGATTCATCTGGTTTACAGCTGATGTAGATGTTTGCTGCAAACAATATGTTCTTAAAGTACATTTTGAAACTCTAAAAGTATTGTTTTTTCAGCAGATCTTTTTTCAAATCAAGAGTTAAAAGGTTTTTCTACTTTGTTATACTGTGTAGAAGTGATCCTTCACCCAGTTCTCCTAGCAGATCTTTTGTTCAGGTTGGCCGGATGGTGATTCTTGACTAGTTTTCAAACGGTGCTAAGGATGGCTTCTGTTAACCACCCTCCCATACATTCAAGTGGTATGCAGAGCTTGGCTGATGGCACCTCCCTCCCAGTCTCAGGCACTGAACTCTCTGCTGGTTTCAAAGTGATCGTTAGCTTCTCTGTGTTCTCCCTCACAAGTCCTCTTGCTCTGATGATGAATGTTGGGTCGCGACCTTGGCTATGCAGCGTCTGGATGTTTTAACACGGCTTCCATTTCCTAACAATTGATATGATATTATCTTTAAAGTCTTTTTCTGACTTGTACACGTCTGTAATCTTGTCTGCAGTTTCCTTAGAGTAATCTGGCCTTCGGATTCACAGCTACCTTTCAAATTCAGAATATGGCCAATGGTATTTGAATTAAGGGGGTCTTTTATTCAGAAAATGTATTTTATTATTTGGGGTTTCTTATGATCCACAGGCAGAAGCCAGTTGTAGCCCTGTGCTCATAAGGCCAATACCACTCTATATAAACACTCTCTACCCTACACCAGCTGCTCACTTATGCAAACAGCATTTTTCAGTTATTTTTGTCGCAGAATATATTCTGACATAAATCAGTATCACTTTACATTAATCGCTTTGAGGGACAGACTCTTAAAATATGACAAAATATCAGTGTCATTGCATAATGCATCCGATCACTTTTTCAGGGCAGAAAGACAAACAATGTATACAAAGCGAATAAAACAGTTTCAGTAGCTTTTCAGTAGGCTACATTATCAAATTATACAGCTAACATTACGACATTAGGGAGTTGGCAAACCACTAACTGTATGTTTCTACAGATGCTGTTGTAGCTAGCTGTCCAAGTTTAAATATTGGCTAAATTCTGGAGATTAGTTATGTGACGAGATGTGTTTTATCCTAACTGCAGTTGTGACAGTTCAGGTCATTTGTTAATGTAGTATAGTAGTGTATGTGTAGTATAGTGTAGTGTATGTGTAGTATAGTAGTGTATGTGTAGTATAGTAGTGTATGGATTTGGATGGAGCTAAAGGGGAGCAGATCTTTTATCATTTATTTTATTTATTTCTCTATACGTGCGCAGAGCCACTACACACAAATAATAAAACAGTCGGATTTTAAAAGGCAAGTAAATGTTACATGAATATTAATTAAGGTGTTATTTTCGGAAAGATTACAGACATTTCTAATTGCTGCAAACAAGCGTATTCTATACAATATAAAACTCTTACACACGTCACCCTTTTTTCACTACTACGTGTTCCAAGCTGTATAAATTCTTGTGGGCCGGGGGGGAAAAAAACAAAGAAAAAAAATTTTTGTGACAGAACAGACCTCAACAAGACACACTTGTCTTACTGTTCTAGCTAGCTGCAACAGTATAGACAATTCAAATTGTGATGGCATTAAGGTCCTTACTTGTGTACCAAATGTGCATACGTGTGTGTGTGTGTGTGTGTGTGTGTGTGTGTGTGTGTGTGTGTGTGTGTGTGTGTGTGTGTGTGTGTGTGCGCATACATACACACACACACACTCCCTCCCTCCATCCTCGTTTCTGTTCTGTACACATGTACAGTGTGTGTCTGTCTGGGCCTAACACCCACTGTCTCCAAGGCAACTGCGCCGATAACTCATAAAGGATATCCTACTTTATTTTTCTTCAGCATTTCATAAGAGAAGTGTACATTCCCAGGGTAATGTGGCCATGTCGTCTCTCCACGCCCCGCTGCATGCGCCAGTATTCTCAGGGAGGGTTTTTTTCCCCCCTTTTTCTTGATTTATTTTATTCGTTGTGGTGATTCTTGAAGATCTCGGGGATATCTGTTTCTCTCCATGTTGCTTGTTGGCGTGAAACCAGAGTAGTGCGGACAGCCAAAGTGTATCCGGTTAAAGCAACGAGTTAACACATCAGAATGTCTGAGTAAATCACTCACTTCTTAACACTGCTTTCTCTGTGGGGGTTTGGGGCCCTGAGATGTATGCACATACACAAATGTATGAGTATAGGACTGTGTGTTACTCCCCTTTACTAAACACTGTCCTATACAACCCAGTTGCTTGTGTGTGCTTTGGTACAACACCCAACAGCAGACCTACAGGTGCTAGCTACACTAACTAGGGGAAAAATGGGGATTTGTTTACACCCACTGCAGTAAACCCACCGCATGGCTAAGTGGCAGTAGTCCTTCTAGAAAGTGGCCATATTGTGAACACATGCCCCCGGAGTGTTACACTCACCACATTCTCCTTAATATGTCGTTAATGTCTCATTAACATCTCATTAATGTCTCATTAACATGCCTTGCAGAAAAATGAAGAATCTGCATAAATTTGTGCAGAAACTGGGAGAGTGGGCAGGATCGCAGTTTGAAAATAAAGCAGATACCCTTGTCAAATCGTGACATTTGGGGCAGGCGTAACCTCCACAGTACTCGTGCCTCAACAGTACTCGTGCCTTAACAGTACTCGTGCCTCCACAGTACTCGTGCCTTCACAGTACTTCCATTCAGTCATTACTCTGAATTGTGTTCACTGTTTTAGCAACTGGTGTCCACTGAACAGTGACCAACCGAATAATTTGAAGCCATATTATGTTTTTAATATTTCAGACATATTATGATTGATGCGTCACAAGAGTATGAGCTGTTTTGGCTTTTTCATCCAATATACATGTAGGATAATAAGAAATTGATTGAATTTAATTTAGTCACACTCTAATGAATCGCCATGAAAGCATACTAAATATCTTGGAATTTGTTTCATCGATGTTGCTCTGGTGGAAGTTAATTGATTAGTCTGCCCAGTGGGTTTTTGTTTTGTTGTTGTGATATTCCAGTTGTTTGCTTTATAATCCAAACATGGTTCTCCTTACTCTCCTCGTGTCAGATTTGCGTAAGCAGATGGAGAGTGCTGAGCTGAAGAACCAACGTTTGAAGGAGGTCTTCCAGAAGAAGATCCAGGAGTTCCGCACGGTCTGCTACGTCCTGACCGGCTACCAGATCGACATCACCGTGGAAAACCAGTATCGCCTCACGTCCGTGTACGCCGAGCGCATGGAGGACTCCTTGCTCTTCAAGGTAAATGCAGTCACGGAACCGTTTGGTCTCGAAGGCGTGTGGGTGGGCCCTTCAGGACAGAGCTAACATCACGACGCTTTGGGTACGTTAGGGTAAATACTTTAGGTGTTTGGTCTGTGCTGCGTTTGCTGCTTCCTTCATCAATGAGACTGCTGGGGCTGAATTCCTTTGTTCAGGCTGACACTTAAGACTCCTTGAACTGTATGAACTTGTTAATTACGCATTTCTGATGCTGCTCCCGAGTTGATAATTGGGCTAAGCTCAGCAGGCCTGGCGCATGTACAGTGTCCCGCTCTGTTTGTGATGTTAATCTCTGTTTTATTTATGCAAATTATAGTCTTATTTTAATTGGGTTCATGAATATGAATTGAGGTGTTTGTGGGGGTTGTGTGTGTGTAAAACATAGAGGTCTACTATTTTTCATAATTCATGAGTCTCTTTCGATGATTAAGATGATGTGCACAGTCCTAAATGTGCTGATGCAGAGTGCATCAAAGTTTTCTCCACGCTTGAGTGCTGCATTCCACTTTGTATTCAGAGCTTCTATGTGTGAAACTTCTTAAATGACTCATAATTAATTGAAAAATCCCTAATAAATGTATGCATATGAAAGCCAAAGGAACTCTCAGCGAAAGATAACGGTATCTTTTGAGTGTCTTGTAGAGTTTGTGATCAGAGTAACGGTCCCAGAAATGTCATACTTCAGACAACTGCCCTGATTTCATCCTGTTAGCTTGTAACAGCAACACCAGACGTTTCGGTTCGTGGCAGGATTTGTGTGCTTTACATGTAACCTGGAAAAGACACGACATTGTTGGATAATTGAGATCTAAAGCATGTATGATGGATATATATGGTTGTAGCACAGTAGATTTTGAGTATAAGAGCAGTTCATATCTCTGCATAGGGAATGTTATGATCGTATCATGTTATGAGGTAGTATCTCTGATCGTTTCTTTGAAAATGTACTGACGGATGTTTTACGGATGTGTTTCCAGTGATTTTTTTTTTCCTAGTGGCATTTTATATTGTATATTATAGTGAATAAAGCTCTCCATTACAAAATAATAGTCACATTTGAGATGCAAAATCCATTGGAGAAAGTCCTGCACGGATGTGGAAGATGCAATCTCTTCAGATGAGCAATCCTTTACCCTGTTCTCGACAAGTGGGTGTATGTGTGGCATCCACCAAGAGAACAGATCAAGCCTGAATCCTTGACCCCTGCGCTGATTGGGGAATCAGAGCGACTGAATCCTTGACCCCTACACTTACAGGGAATCAGAGCGCCGTTATGATGTTGGGGGCACATTTTGGGGGCATGATTGAAGTCCACTTGTACGGTAAGAGCTAATGGTCAGTGTGAATCAGTTCTTCCGACTGGTCACACTTCTGATGAAACGTTTTGATCCTGATGGTAGTGGTCTCCGCAGGGCCTGACGGGTCACTGCGTGGTATGAACATGATGGAATTTATGTTGTGGCCCTCTCGGTCGCTGTATCTTAACCCTTTGGAACATCTGTGGAGGGTGCAGAGCTCTTCACTGACGGTGAGCAGTGCTGTCTCTCCTTACGTTCAGCCTTTCCCCGAGCTCCATCGCAGGCCTGGGACTTTGAGAGTGCAGTCCAGCACGTTCATCCACTCTAGGACTGGCCTCTTTACCCAGATCGATGTCATCATTCCTGCGATCTGTCAGAAACACTCCTCCGTCCTACGGGGCACAGTCCCAAGTGCCCCATCACCAGCAGGACAGGTGTAGTTTTGGCCTTCCGCCTTCCCTCCGTTTCCTCTGGCCGTCCCTGGGACTTCTCCAACTTCTCACATTCGTGTCCTGTGATGTCTCCATCACTTTTATCTCCGTGCTTCGGAGGGGGTTCGCGTTTTCCTGAGCAGATGTCCGGATCTGGAGGTCCCACTGGATCTTGGCTGTGTTTTGCACCACTCCTCCTCACACCACACAGCTCCTCCCATGTGGTCCAGCCCACAGACCTCCCATATGTTCTTGTTTACCTTTATTTATACATTTGTTAAAAAGCCCACGTTGAAACACTGAAAAATGTATTTGTGCAGGCATTTTAATGTCATCTAAAATCCTACCTGTACAGTTAAGTGGAGTGACTGTGAGATCCTGATATTTTACTGTGATATTTGATTCCTGGGCTTGGACACTGATATTTTTAGAAGACTTTGCAGCTTATACTTATCCTATATATTTAGGATTCACATCCCCATTATTTTTATTACTCTTACTATTAGGACATCCTAGCATGTGCATCCTTAAATATTCAGATAACTTAATTAACGGTAACCACCGCCTTCCTCAGCTAGCGTCGTTAGTGCCTTCGTGTGCGTGTTTGTAGGTCGATTACTGTTCGTCCTTAAACGAGGCGAGTTGCTTCATCAAGGGCGCGTCCTTACGACGGGCTCTGCAGAAGATCCATAGGATCGATTTCACTTTGCAGTTTTTGAAAGTTTGTCGTAATATAGTGCAGCGTCATCGGGGAGTTTTATGACGCTGGAGTATCTCCACCGGCGAAGGTGCTGGCTGCTTTGTGCTGTGCGTCTGTGCACGTTTCTGACGCCTCGGTGCTGGTGTGTCAAATCAGGTGCGTTAAAGCCACCTGCGACCCTGCTGCTAAAGATAATTTACTGTCAGTATTTATTAACCTTGAGTTTTGCACATGGCACACTGAAGCACGCGCAAGCCTGTGCGTCCCTGTGTGAGCATGTGCCCCCACCCCAATAAAGTGGTGTTTTCCTACTCTGTTAGTATTTACAAAGAGGTGTTACTGTCTTAACGACCATGAGCCCACCCACCACTGCGGTGTTGCTAGATTTGGGTAAACCATGGCTACACCTGTACAGGGTGTAGGAGCGCGGTGGTTGCTCAGTTGGAATGTGGAGCTGCTCCGTCTTCTCCACCCGACGCGTCGGTGCGTTTGCTCGAGGTGATGGAGTCACCGTCGCTCCAGCTGCGCTGCGCTTTTGGAGATGGAAAACGCTGACTGACTGAGGCGTCTGAACCATCGCAAGCTTCATGCCAACTCGACTGGATCGCTGAAAGGGGGCTGGTCACTGGGGTCTGGGGTGCGGAGGTTCCCGAGTGCAGGGGCAGGGCGGCGCTGGGCAGGGCAGCCCGGATCGCTACCACAGACGGGCCGGGTCTGCTCGCCACTGCTGGCTCCTCCCCCACAGAACCGCCTCTGACACTGGTCCCTTTACCAGTAACAGGCCGGAGACCAGTTGAAATGAAATGAAATGAAATGTGCCATATTTTGTCAATTGTGATTTTTTTTTTACACCCCAATCGAATTGTCCTCCGCTTTTAACCCATCTGTGCAGTCAGAACACACACACACACACACTAGTGATTACTAGGGGGCTGTGGATCACACGTGCCCAGAGCAGTGGGCAGTCCTAGCCCGGCGCCCGGGGAGCAGTTGGGGTTAGATGCCTTGCTCAAGGGCACCTCAGTCATGGCCTGTCTGGGAATCGAACCCACGACCCTCCGGTCACAAGACCAGTTCCCTAACCGCCAGGCCATGACTGCCCCAACCATGTTCAACAGTTCTCTTTAGGTCCGCTCGCACTGGGATGCTAATTTCACGAACCGGAGTCGTTTTAACGTGGTTTTACTGCCCGCGAGGAGCTAAGCGTCCTTCATTGAAACTATCATTAAGCAATGCTTCCTGGGGTCCCGGGTGCTGTTGCCTGTACACACACACTACATTAATGCCGGCGTATTAATGAACGAGGCGCCCCCAGGGCATTTCTCACGCACGCTTCTCCACTTCTACTCTGGAGTCTGTTCTCCAGCACCCACGGACCTCCACTTGGGTTTGTTCCTCCTTATCTCCTCCTGCTTCTGTCACTTCGGTCTGTCATCCGTGGACCATATGGCGCCTGCGCCCTGAGATTGTTTCTCTCGCTGGTGTTTTCCGTTTCACTTGTAATCAGAAGCCTCTCCAGCGCAATCAAAGCCCCCCACCCCGCTGAGCTCATCCCCGCGGGATGCCAGGCAGAGAAGGTAATCAATAGTCACAATTAAAAGAGGAATAATTAAGGGGGGAAGCCGGGATGACGGTTTCCTTTGTCTTTGGCCTTCAACGAAATACTTCCCAATATTTGTTTGCCCCTTTCCTCTGGCTTGAGACCTTTTTATCTGTGAGTTGGACAGAAACCAAAGTCGTTCTGTTACTGTTCTCATGAAATCCATTAAAATCTATTAAAATCCATTATAAATAGAGTAACAAGCAGTTTGACTGGCGCTGATGTTGTTTGGACTGGACCCGTGTTGGGCGGGTAAACGGTGGCCAGGCTCATTTGGCTTAATTTGCTTTGTTAATATCTTCATGAAAACACCTGTCTTTGTTTTTTCAGTGGGACGCCATGCCAGTTGTTCGGTCTGTTCTCCAGTGAATAGCTCTATGATATAGCAGCACTGCACTTTGGGTACATGTGACATTACATTCTTTTTTTTTTATTATAAACTCTGTTATCCTGATTCAGCATAGGGTCTCTTTGATCATGAGAGCCTGCGTGTGCGCGCGCGTGTGTGTGTGTGTGTGTGTGCGCACATGAGCACAGGCATACTTCATATCTTGTATAAATGCACCAAATTGCCGGTAATCATACGTGCTCAGATAAAAGAAGGATGGAGTGTGGAGGACCCTACAAACAGCGGCTAATATCGCCACACCTGCTTCTGACGATGGAGGGACAGTGAAGCATCTGACTATTGGAGGAACGTGTGTTGGATCAGTGTGGGAACCTAACGTTGGAGCAGGTTACATCTTCAGCGTCGGAGAGTAAGTGCTATGAACAGGTGATGGAACCCGGTCACAGTGCGGAAGAGGCTTGTCCAGTCTGGTCTGAGTAAGGATGACCTCCTCTGATTGGTCCCACTGCAGAGGGAAGTGTGTTCACGTAGGAGCTTTCATGTTTGCCGTGACCCAATCAGGAGATGATCACTACATCTAATGGAGCCACTGATTACACCCTGGAATTTTCTGTGCATCATGCAGAGAGAAAAAGATCAAATGACCTCATTATCACTGATGATGTGAAATATATAAGTTCTCATTTGTGGAGATGGTTTAATTAGGTAAAGGGACAGGAACTGTTGTCCATCCTAAGGAAACAGGACAGCTGTACCGGCACATTTTGAAATTTTTAACCAATAAACTACCATTCTACACACACACACACACACATACATTATGGCTCACTTTTACCTAAGCACACAGAACACATCATTCATTATTCTTGGCAAGTCCAGCTCCAGCATCTAGAGGTGTAGAGAGAAGAACGAGCAAACGTTTAAATAGCTTTCGAATCAGTGAAGTTATTTTTGAGATGTGCACAGTTGCTAACGACTAATAAGAAAAAGGAGAACGCTTAATTTTGTGAGGAACAACCTTCGTTTGCAATTTTGGAAGAGAGCTTAGGGAATCGTCTGAAAGTCATGCAAAAGTGAATGTTCCCGTTGGCTTAAGTGAGTGTTTGGTTTGTGTTGTCACATAGATGTTAGTTTCAATCACGCGCAGGTTCAATTCTAGTTTGGACATGCAGTTAAAGACCCAGCGGTGCACCTTGTTGTTCACTGCAGGAAACCGAGATTTCAGAATCCACCGCAAAACAAATAACAGACGTAACGATTTTAACTGCCTCTGCTGGCATAAAGGGCCTCCGGATCCACGCTCTCAAGTGTCCTCTTATTACACGGCGTTTTCTTTCAAATGTCCTCTTATTACACGGCGTTTTCAAATGTCCTCTTATTACACTGCGTTTTCGTCCTCGTGGGCAGTGCTTTAGTTGAGCAGGGCACACACGGCTCCCCCGCTGGGCGCCATGATGTCGCTTACCCCGAGACGGAATCAAGAGCTGTGAACCTCGCACCTCCTCACACCGCGGGGCGACCCCAACCGTGACCCCCAAACCTGCGCAGACGGCGCTGGACTCTAAGATCCAATTCAAGCACGTCCGGATTTCAGCCGTCCCCTAAATCGGCCCGTGGCGGAAGCAGCTGGAGGCTGAAGTCGTAGACGTCACGTTGTCATTATTGGTCTTGACGAGCCGTGTGGTTTTTCCTCTTCGTTTGGCACACGCAGCTCTGGTGTGTCACGCTAGACGCGTGAACGTTGCACACGTGCTTCTAACTGACATCGGTGTGTGTTTTTGTTTATTTGTTTGGCATATTTTCGATAGCTCACAGCTGAGCACCTAACAGTTAGAGGGCTCTGCCAAAATTAAACGAACCTTGCGGAGAATGCAAGTAGGCACGGTCTGAACACACACCACACACACCCCTTCCCCCCCCGCCAGCGTTCATGTCTGCCTGCGTGTTTTGGCTCGTTCGTGTGAAAGCGTGACGCGGTTGGAACGGACAGACCATTTGATGCCTTCCTCTGAGACGAGGGGAAGAAAGAGGGGGCGGAGTCTGCCTGGCGCGTCCGCAGAGTGGCGAGGAGGGAGACGCCCAGGGTGAGGCTTGATGACTTTTTTTATTTTGTCCTTTGCTCCTTGTACTCCCCCACAACTCTGTGTGTGTGTGTGTGTGTGTGTGTGTGTGTGTGTGTGTGTGTGTGTGTGTGTGTGTGTGTGTGTGTGTGTGTGTGTGTGTGTGTGTGTGTGTGTGTGTGTGTGTGTGTGTGTGTTCGTGCGTCACACTTTGGTGCAGTTCCCCAGCGAATCAAAGTCATTTGTTGTGCAAATTCAAGCATTTCTGAGAGCATCTGATTCTTTTCATGAGAGATTGCTTTGCGAACAGTGGCGCTTGCGCACACACACACACCCCAGTCCTGGCCACATTCTGCATTAACCCCGTCTGATTTTGGTTCTATCTGAGGATGAACCTCTCAGCAGAAATGCGCATGGTGGACAGTTCAGTGTTACGTTCATTTAATTTTAATGTAATCTTCGTTGATTAGTCAAGGCCAGGATCCACTTGTTGCAGGGACGCAAGTCACGTTCAGAGTGCACATGACCAACAGTGGGTGGATCTGTCTCTCCCCGACATGCGGCGGGCCAAGAGGAAAAACTTCGCAGATGAGACGTTTTGTTTTTCCTCATCTTGCCTCAGTGGGCAAGCAGCAGCTGATGGAGAGAATATGCCCAGAAGCCCAGGTTGCCTTCCCAAATTTTGTTAAGTTAATTCGCTGGGTAGGGGATAAACTGCCGACGCCAATCGTAAAAAGGTTTTGTTTGCCAAGTTTGCCTTTAGTGAGTACAACACTGGGGTTTAAGGAAGCAATTCGGTCCAATTTACATAAAGCAGCATTCTAATTAGAGCTAATGAATATCCATCTTGAGAGGGTATATGCATGTGTTTATTTTTTATTTATTTACTTTTGATATGCGAGCCAAGAAATCTGTGTTGGTTCTAAATATTTTTAAGAGTTTGTTTGCCAAAAGCAAAACACAAACTACCGCGGTGTGTCCCCGAGGGGCCCTGTTTTTTTATCGCTAGATATCTCCAGGTCTTTGTGACACTAGGGTGTTAAACGGCGGGTCAGTGTAAATTAATTACTTGTAAATGAGCAGTGAGGCTCCGATGTTGTTACCTGAGGGTGTCCTGCCCCTGGGCTGCTGGGAAGTCATCGTATCCACAACGTGTTGTGGCTCCCCTCTCCCTGGCTGTTTGTTTGTTTATTTTATGCATTATTTGTGACTCTGATATTTGCTAATCTGCCATGTGTTTTTTTTTTTTTGGTCTTTTTTTATGCGAAATGTCAAAATCTGCATTTAAATGGAAGCCTTTTTATTTATGCATTTGCATATTTCTGATTATTCAGTTCTGTCCATCTCGTGTCTAGCAGCTCTTCAGGCGACGATGTTCCCCTCATGTATATGTCTGGAGGTCACTCTGTTGACCTTTGTAGGCCATTCTCCACTGATAAAGGATGGGTGGGGGTGATGGGTGGGGTTCGGTCTTGATTTGGTTAATTGAACTGCCTCCTGCATATTTGTTTGACGACCAATGGAAATGTACCATTTATTATTTATAAAAGCTTACTTGCATAATCTATATAAACAAAAGTTGATGAGAATTCACAGAATTGGCGATTCATGTACACAAGAAGGAATATGTTATGTTTGATATAATAAGGACTGCTAACGGTGAAGTTGATGAATAGTTATTTATTTATTTATGAATTACACTGAAACCTTAATAGTGGACCAATTACCTGTCTAGTGTTTTTTTATCTGCATGTTCACAGGGAAAAGCCATCTGGAGCTGTGCCTGCTTGGTCACCATGTTCTAATAAGAATGCTTTCCTGTGCGTTTCACACCGCTGCGATATCTGACGCTGTAATTTGTCTGCATTGATGTGCTCTCTGTTGTTCAGCGGACAATGTGCTGAATTGCCTCCTTCGAGTTTCGCGTGTCTGTCGCCGTCATACAGAGGCTGTTGAAAGAAAAGAAGAAAGGAAAGAGCAAGAACAAGAGCCATGCAAGCCCCCCGCCGCCGGACGGAACTTAATTACAGCGCCGGACTCTAACTCCGCACCCCGCGCCACCCGGTGACGGCGTCATCGCACCGCGCCGTCATCGCACCGCGCCGTCATCGTACCGCGCCGTCATCGCACCGCGCCGTCATGGTACCGCGCCGTCATCGCACCGCGCCGTCATCGCACCGCGCCGTCATGGTACCGCGCCATCATCCCGTACAACCTGCAGGCCGTAACGGAGCCAGCGCAGACACTGTCCTAGCTGGACTGAGGCCCAGTCCTTATGCCTCCGCTCCCCTTCCCGCTGACCGACGCCCCGTTGTTCTCACTGTGCTCTGGTCATTTTGAGTTCTGGATTGGCCTTTTAGTCCATGCTTGTCTGGATGTGCTTTTGTAGTCCCCGTAAAAAACATTTACTACGTGAGGATACATAGCGAGGCTCGTAAAAGTGGAGAAGGGGAAGAATGCAGCGATGTTTTCTCGTTTTTTACGTGCATATTTACGAGCCTAACGACTCGACGAAGCAGTGAAACGGTTAACGTAGCTGCCCGGCAGTGTGGCAGTACGAGGGTGTCTGTTTAAACGGGAGGGTCGTAGAAGTCCGGGGCGATTAAAGCGAGCCAGGGATCTGATACAGAGAGTGCAGGAGTGAGGGGCCCGTTTTATACAAATTGGACACGCATTGCGGTTGACTGTCACTCACAGATCCACACTCTCCGAGGCACTTTACCAAGAGTGGTGTCGCCATATGCCCCGAGTCTGAAAACTGAAACAAGATTGCGCCTCCCTGCGAGTGACTTGTTTTGTGGGGGGGGGGGGCAGCATTGAGTTAGACGTTTTAGCTATGCTTATTAATTGTCATTTTTATAGCATTTATTTCTGATTCTTTGGTCATCGTGCAGTTTAGAGCTTGTTTTCCTCTCTAAACCTCTTCCTCTCTTTCCTCTCTTTATCTCTGTGTGTGTGTGTGTTTAAGGTGTGATGATGTCAGCTGTTAGCAGGGAGCAGTTGGCTAATTACAAGTTTGCCTAATCAGTAGATAGAACTAATTTAACAGCCAATTACAACTCTTCACACACCTCCAACTCTCCGCTGATGCGGTGACAGCCTCTCCTGAAGTTCCTTCCACCATGCACCATGCTCACTAGGAAAAAGAACCGAATTACAAAGTGTGTCAGCGACTGAATTACAAAGTGTGTGCGGTGGGGCTCTGGCCTACTAGCCCAGCACTATTCCATGATACTGGGTAATGGTGGAGTTTGGGAAGGTGTTTGGGATCAAATCACATCATGATGAAGAGGAGTGGTTTGGAGGGGTCTGTCTGTGGTGTCCTGGCAGGGAGCAGTTCTGTTTTGTGTCTGGCTGCTTTTGGTAGCGCTTTGGAAAATTCAAACAGATTCTTGGTGATTTATGTCTACAAGGTGCAAAACTAAGATATTTTAGTATCTGTTGAATAAATTTTGCATATATTGTTTAATATTAGCTGACTGTGTTGCAAGTGATGTCAACAAACGGCGGATAATTTTTATTCATTGCGCTATTCAAGTTTACAACTATGGCATCTTTACCTCTGACTTTAAATTTACTCTGTTGTTCTTTTTTGTTCTTTGGTTTGCTTTTTTTGGTCTTTCACGTTTACAACTTGCGCATACACACATCGAAGCATTTCGAGACGAAGATTTCCACGTCAACAAAACCTCCATGTTAACCGAAAGGTCAAATACTATTTGTAACATGTTTCTGAGGTGGTGAATATGCAAACAAACACTGATAAGGTCACAATTTGAATAAGTCCCTCTCTGAGGTGTGTGAGGGTGTGTTTGACCTTTCCTTAAACGGGGTTTAGAAAGGAAAAGGCAACACGACACCGCATGGCCTCTCCCGTAGTGACATGGGTTAGCAGGACTCCATCAAAGCACATGGCATCCTTCATGTGTTTCATGTGCTGGCCTTTCTTCAGCGTTGGTGCTGCTCAGTGATTCTTCAGCGAGAGGAGACAGGCCAGAGGCCGATATTCTCACCAACTCAACTCATCAGTCACTTCACACTACAGCCAGCGGGCAGTAGAAGGGGCCACCCGCTGGGTCCTCAACCGCCATCAAGCTCCCTCGCGCTCTAAAATGATTTCTCCCTGTCATTTCTCCCTCTCATTCTCTCTTTTTCACTCTTTCTCTCTCCCTCTGTCATTCTCTTTCAGTCTTCACACTCTCTCTCATTATATTCCCCCTCTCATTCTCTCTCTCTCTCTCTCTCTCTCTCTCATTCTCTCTCTCTCATTCTCTCTTGCTCATTGTCACTTCAGTTTGGTTCATTTCAGTGGCGCTTTATTGGCATGACCAATATTCATATTTATTTTGCCAAAGCTTTGATGAACAAATTAACATGTATAAAGTTAGAGCAGACAACAATACTACAACCACTACAAATAACAGTAATAACAGCTGTACTCTCAGTATTATTCCCACTATTACCTTTAGAACTGATTATATTAATGCTAAAATTAGTAATAGTGATATTACTCACTATTATAGTATTAATAGTGGCAGTAATATAGGACTGGGTGTGGTCGCTGATATGGTCAGTCACTGTCCCTCAAACTGTGGCATGATGTAGTGTTGCAATTATGTTGAACTCTACATAATGGCAATGGGGGGGGCGAAAGTTGCGTGTGCGAGTGTCAATTGCTAGGCGGGAAGACCGCTGGCAACCGCAGACAATCTATAATAGTAGCAAAAACATGACGTGGCGACTCATGACGTGAGTGACCCCTGGTTTATTCAATATTGACGGCAGCCTAACTTTTTGATTGACAGCTAATTGAGCAATAGAACACGAGAGGGAGTGTGTTATCGTGAATATATGTACATGCCGTTACTTGACAACGCGTCCGCGGAGTGATACAGAGAATGAGAATACCGTGCTGTTATCACACATATCTGCAGGGTTAGAACACTTCTCAACCAGTCGGATTGTGAACTAACTTGTATAATTGGCGAATAATCATTTAGTGTTAGAAGGGGAGGGACAACTGTGAATTTTGATTGGACATAAATTTAAGTAAATTTCTCGATGGGACCAATTAGGTTTACAAATTTATATGTAATTCATTGGCCCTTTGGCGAGCTACTCGGAAAGGGGTGGCGAGATACTGGTAGCTCGCGAGCGACGTGTTGGAGACCCCTGGTCTAGTTACAGTCATTGAGACTGTTTGTGTCCTTGCACCTCAGTGTTTATCACAGAGCATGCTTGGGTAAACTACCACACTGTATTCTTGATTTGGGGCCAGATAACACTGTGATTGAGTATCCAGTAAGTAATATAGTTTTGTTTGAGTTGTTTTGTAATTTGGGGATTTCATAGTTGTCTGTATATTCAGTATTAATACCTAACGTACATGTTTTGATCTCGATCCTTTGTGTACTGTCGTGACATTAGGCCTTTTAGTATTTTGTTTGTTTGAAAAGTCTCTCTCCCCCCTCTTCTCCTCTCTCCTCCTCTCTCTCTCTCTAGTCTAGTGGTCCAGTAGGCAGTGGAAACATGCAGCTCCTGGAGACGGACTTCTCCCGCACGCTGACGGAGCTGGTGGAGCTCCACCTCTTTCACCAGAAGAGCATCCCCGTCTTCCTCAGTGCCATCACGCTCGATCTGTTCAGCCGCCAAACTGTGGCCTGACCCTCCCGCAACCCTGTGATCACAACCAGAACAGACACACTCGGCCCAACGCTCACCCTACACCACAGGACAGAACCCATACATGAGCCGAGTCCATTCAAGATTTTGGGTGGTTTTAAACACACACAAACTAATACTATAAATGTACATAGCTCAGGTATTTTCTTTGTTTAATGTACTTTGCCATAATTCATAGCATTTTATTCTCATGTTTCCCTTGGGGAGGAGGGCATAATGTATTTTTGTGGGTTTGTTTTTTTTGGTGTATTTTCTTGACTGATGAATTACAAAGCTGAATATGTCAAACATTTACATTTTATTTACCACAATAATTATACCAGGTGTTTGCACCAACATTCACCCCACCGTACCTATGAAAGGCACCTAAAACAAAATGAAACCCAACCCTGCAACTTGTGAACTGATGCCAACTGAGAAATAAAGAAATATTACAGCTGAACACATTCATTCATCATTATACATAATTCTCTAAAAATGGCTCTTTTAACGAATAGTGAGATTTGTGGAGAAATTATCAGGCAACATTTCATTCAAGTTTACAATCAGAAATTAACCTATGTATAAAAAAAGGAAGCCTGATTAGCTAAATCTTCAGTACTGCAGTACTGCTACTGAAGCATGATTAGCTAAATCTTTACTACTGCTACTGAAGCATGATTAGCTAAATCTTTACTACTGCTACTGAAGCATGATTAGCTAAATCTTTACTACTGCTACTGAAGCATTATTAGTTAAATCTTTACTACTGGTACTGAAGCATGATCAGCTAATTCTTCAGTGCTACTACTGAAGCATGATTAGCTAAATCTTTAGTACTGCTACTGAAGCATGATTAGCTAAATTTTTAGTACTGCTACTGAAGCATGATTAGCTAAGTCTTTAGTACTGCTAATGAAGCATGCTTAGATACATTTTTACTACTGCTACTGAAGCATTATTAGCTAAATCGTTACTACTGGTACTGAAGCATGATTAGCTAAATCTTTACTACTGGTACTGAAGCATGATTAGCTAAATCTTTAGTACTGCTACTGAAGCATGATTAGCTAAATCTTTAGTACTGCTACTGAAGCATGATTAGCTAAATCTTTACTACTGGTACTGAAGCATGATTAGCTAAATCTTTAGTACTGCTACTGAAGCATTATTAGCTAAATCGTTACTACTGGTACTGAAGCATGATTAGCTAAATCTTTACTACTGGTACTGAAGCATGATTAGCTAAATCTTTAGTACTGCTACTGAAGCATGATTAGCTAAATCTTTAGTACTGCTACTGAAGCATGATTAGCTAAATCTTTAGTACTGCTACTGAAGCATGATTAGCTAAATCTTTAGTACTGCTACTGAAGTACTGGTGTCGTTCTCTATAGCTCCGGCTCTGCTCCTCGGGACTGACAAGCGTGATTTCCAGTCTCGTGGTGTGGCCAGGCAGTGCAGCTGAGCTCGGTTTGTGGTTCTGCTGCGGCTGACCGTGACGGGGAAATCAGGCCTGCTTCTCATTCACCACGCTCGACGAGTTCACGGCCCGCTCATCAGCGGAGACGCATCGGTCAGAAAAGGCTGCTTTAGTGTTGAAGGCTACATCTTTTGTCCACATATACCAAATCACTACCGTGTCCGTAGAGACCAACTTAAGTCGTGGAAACGCATAGTTGTCATGGATATTTGTAAACAAGGCCTAGAAGTGGGTATGCTGCATATTCAGATAACCAAATGATGGATGCAATGTCCATCATTGTTTATGCAAAAGAAAAACATGCGAAACAGTGTCAGTAGTGCAAACGGCGCTATTGTGGGTTATTATTTTTTTTGTATTAGTATTTTTGTGTAGGTATTGAAGCTGCTTCTGATACTATTATCAATGGCAGTTTTTTTTAGGCCTGCATTTTGTCTGAGCTAGAGACTGGAAGGATTTTTTTTCTCGATTGCACAATAATTTCTTCTCATGTAACTAAATTCTTTGTAACTGGCAAAAAAATAGCTGTTAAAAGATTCAAATTTAAAATTTTATTCATCTCATTATTTTAATTTTCATTTGTCTACTTGTGGTAAGAGTGTGTTGGCGTGTTGTCTTGCTTATGTAAAATTCATTACTAAATCCTGGAGGCTCAGTATATCATGGCAAACATATTAAATAAAAACATTCAGTAAACAGCAATAAATGTTCGTCAAAGGAAGGTGCCTGTAGGCAAATAGCTAAAGATTACATGCATACACACATGCGCGCACACACACACACACTGCAGAGAAGCTCTTTTTTTGATTGCCTCAAGTCTTTAGCTTCAGAAAGTTATAAAATTATGGTTTTTGTTATGGTCAGACATGAAATTGTACACAATACCAATCTCTGGTGTAAGAGAACATTACCCTCCTACGTTGACCGTTCTAGCGATCCACAGTCATATCAGCTAATATGGTTCTCTCTCCCAGTTCCCGACAGCTTGAGCTTTTGAGCAGTTCTGTGGATGCCGCACGCTGTCCTGTAAAAGTTTGGTGAGTGGAAGATGAGTTCTGGAAAACTACTTTGACTGCTCACAGGCATTTCTTCACTTCAGAATTCTTTAGTTTGCATTTTTTCAGTGCACATTCTCAAATGCAATGACCATTCATACATTTCAATGAATTTTTTTTTTGTTTGTTTTTCATGACTCTGTGGTTTATAATTCATGATCTGAGTCTGCAGATGCTCTGTACTAATGAAAAGCAGTGAATGAATAAAGACCTTAAATATTTGATGTTTTCCCCCAAACACACTTCTTCCACAGGTAACCCTGCAACATAGACACACTCCCAATTTTTTTCTGGAAATAACGAAAACACCACGACGAGAACATTCCTAATGATGTGATGCAAATAAATACTAATATTTTTTGGTGACTGGCAGAAGGTTTTCTTGCTTGTCCAAGTCTGCCTTAAGAGCCCCTGGACTCCCATCAGAATGATTGTGAGCTGGGTGGAGGATGCCCGCTCGGTGGGTGGGCAGTGACGGCTCGGGTAATGCAGCCTGGGCTAAGCTTGCCGTCTCATCTCCTGCCAGAGGTGCGGACAGCGTGTCAAGGGTTCGGGAGTGCGCCCATGACTGTAGTGGAGATGAGGTTGGAGATAGCACTGCATTTTGTGCACGCGGTCTGCCCCCCCCCCCTCACACTCACACACACACACACCGCCCACTTTGGCCTTTCAAACTGGCGCGTGAGACTGCCTCGTATGCCGGAGGCTAGCAGCGGGAGCACCGGAGACGGAGGTCGTCTAGACCGAACGGGCTGCTGTCCGTCAGGCTGGATGTGAGACTGTTTGACCACTGGGGGTTCAACGGGCCCTGTGCAGATTTTTTTTGCTTGTTTCTTTCTTTACTTTGTTTAGTTTTTCTTTTATATCCCTCATACAGATAATTCTGAATTGGGTTAGTCAGTAACCATGGTTTCTCAAATCCAGTCCATCGACTAAGGTTCAGTGATTTCTCTGCTGTAAAATCCCTGATGAGTTTGTTACTTGTGCTAGAGCAAGAAAAATGTTAAACTGTGCCCAGGACTAGATTTGAGAAGTGCAACGATCCCTTTGAGTCACCCTGAAAATGTCCCCCAAATAGATAACAATACCCTTGATCACATTAGCTATCATAAACCTATCACCTGCTTTTCCACACACACACACACACACACACACACACACACACACACACACACACACACACACAGTAGCCCTCTCCTTTCTCTTTACTTTCTCTTACTTTTCCCTTCTGGCCCTGTACATTCAAACTTGTGGGTGTATCACTTTTCGTGTGTGTGTGTGTGTGTGTGTGTGTGTGTTCATTATCACATTAGTTCTCATAACCCCAGCTAGCCTATCACTCTTCCTCGGAATGTTCCAGAAGAAGTTAGGAGTAGAGTTGGAGGCCCCTAAGATGATTACAGAAGCCCAGAAGGAGTTTTGTTCATCCTTCACTCTTCTTTTCCATCCTGTCATTTCTTTTGATCTTTTTCCCTTCCTTCATTCTCCTCCTGCAGGCTTTATTGCCTCACCATATTGAATCACCCTCAGCTTTGGTTTCTTCTGACGAAAAATAAGATTGTCTTCTTTAACAGTGTTTTGCAACTGTGTTGTTTAACCAGATGCTATTCTGCATGTTGTAGAGAAAGTCAGCTGATTTGTTGGGAACTAGTTTGATTTTGGAATATTGATCTGACTGTATAAAAATTTCACTTTTGAAATGGCATAGCTACAAGACTGCATGTATTTAAAAACACCCTCAAGTGTATAAATTTGATATGTTTTGTACAGTCGTCGTTTTAGGGCACTGAAGAATGAGCCGAAGTCTTTCAGATCAGGGTTGGATGCTAAAAAAAGGATCTAAACAAATCTGCTCAGTTCTGGAACAAAGTCCTTTGGGCACATGAGAAACAGAAGGAGAGGAAACAGTCAACAGAGACGCCAAGAACATGTGTAGGTAGACGTGTAATGTGCACCCATCTCTGAGAAAGGCTTGATTTACCTTACTGATGATATGTGTAGGAGGCTGCACAATGAATGCTGATGTCCATAGAAAGGTCTTGTCCATTCATGTATGACCACACACCTCCCAGCATAAATCCCTTGAGAGGTCTTCAAAGACAGAACATGTCTGTCTTTCCTGCTTAAGACAGGCACCTGCTGTGAATCCAAAATGTTGGTGAAATGGTCACCCAAAAGCTTTTAAGGACATTTTTGCAAATGCTGAAATAATGTACATTGTGAATTAGTAGTGGATAATGTAGGTATCATTTTTAAGTGCGATTTCGGCAAAACACGTGAATCCGGTGTTGGTGTTGCAATGTTATTGGTTCGAGTAAGACTTTAAATGTACTTGTCAGATTCAGCATAATTTTACTGACAGAACCTTTTTAAGCTGTTTTTGAAGGAATAACTGTCAAAGTTAACCAGTCTCCCCTGTGTTCTTTCACAAACATAACGAGAAGATAAAAAGTGTATCTCTGAAACCTTTGGGCAGCTAATCATATATAGTTCTCTTAAAATTGTACCAAGCACCATGTTAAGATATCTGAAGAGCTAGCATTAATGTCAAACTAGCACGGTGACAGTTTATGCCTGTTTTTGAAATACATGCAGTTTTGTTAAAGCTCAGTGAATGGAAGTGTTGCAATGTCTGAAATCAGTAACAAGGATCGATTTAACCATTTTCTTGACAGCTGACAGGAGGCAGGTACTTGACAAGAACGTGCTTGACGAGGGTTGAGGGCAGAAACCACAACCGCCTTCGATCCAGGGTCTCGCGGGGAGTGAACGTGTACGCTGACCAAAGAGATGACCCACTGGTCTGGGGGTCAGGGCACACGCATGACTGGTGGTGTGGAGGTTCGAGCCCGGGAGTAGTTGCTACGCTCGGCCGTAATAAAAGCATGAGGAAGAAAAATAAAAGAGAAATAATAGTAATATCAGTTGTGTGTGTTGACAGCCCTGAGCTAAAGTTCTTGTGGTATACAGAATTCATGTGCTCCCTGAAAGCAAGAAATGGGAAAAGAACAGCAATCCCTGTCAGAGACTGACTGCTGGTTATATTGAAACACTTCAGTGAATAAGGTCACGTTCCTGGTGTCCTTGAATAAAGCTGCTGTTCTTGGCCTCTTCCAAAGGACCAAGCAGAAGATAAATGTTAATGCTCAGTATTTAATGGTTGCATTTCTCGGTATGGTTAAAAAAAGATCAATGCACCAGGAGATTTCTGCTGTCCCGAGGCTTTGTGTGTGAAGAAGTTAAATAGCCTAGTTTTCTGGATGAGTAAAGTAAAATGCATGCATGACGATGTTCACTCACTGGCCACTTTATCAGGTACGTCGTGCTAGTACCGGGTTGGACCCCCTTTTGCCTTCAGAACTGCCTTAATCCTTCGTGGCATTAGATTCAACAAGGTACTGGAAACATTCCTCAGAGAGTCTGGTCCATATTGACATGATAACATCACACATTTGCTGCAGATTTGTCAGCTGCACATCCATGATGTGAATCTCCCGTTCCACCACATCCCAAATGTGCTCTATTGGATTGAGTGGATTTTTGGATTGGGTGCTGGAGCCAATCCCAGCATCCCCGGGCGAAGGCAGGGTTCACCATGGGCAGGTCACCAGTCCACTGTATGGGCAACACACATGCACGCACTCACACCTATGGGCAATCTAGAGTGACCGATCAACCTACCATGCATGTCTTCAGACTGTGGGAGGAAACCGGAGTACCCAGAGAAAACCCACACAGGCACAGGGAGAACATGCAAACTCCACACAGAGCAGACCAGACCGAGAATCGAACCCAGACTGCCTAGCTGTGAGGCGACAATGCTAACCACCACACCACCATGCTTTTTCAGACCATTGTTTGTAAACCCTAGAGATGGTTGTACGTGAAAATCCCAGTAGATCAGCAGTTTCTGAAATACTCAGACCAGCCTGTCTGGCACCAACAACCATGCCATGTTCACTTAAATCACCTTTCTTCCCCATTCTGATGCTTGGTTTGATCTGCAGCAGATCGTCTTGGCCATGTCTACATGCCTAAATGCATTGAGTTGCTACCATGTGATTGGCTGATTCGATATTTGCGTTAATGAGCAGTTGGACAGGTGTACCTAATAACGTGGCCAGTGAGTGTATGTCTGAATGGGACACCACGTCTTTTATTAATGGATTTAGTTATTATGAAGCCGTTCCACTGCAGACCAATGCATTTTGGGTCGAGCAAATTGCATGTGTGTAAAACCCAAAGTTTCTGATGATGCAGGTCCTGTTGTCCCCCTGGGGGGAAACACACAGCATGTGTGAGAGTCTCAGTACATGTGAGAGTCTCAGCACGTGTGAGAGTCTCAGTACATGTGAGAATCTCAGCACGTGTGAGAGTCTCAGCACGTGTGAGAGTCTCAGCACGTGAGAGAGTCAGCACGTGTGAGAGAGTCAGCACGTGTGAGAGTCTCAACACGTGTGAGAGTCTCAGCACGTGTGAGAGTCTCAGTACGTGTGAGAGTCTCAGTACGTGTGAGAGTCTCAGCATGTGTGAGAGTCTCAGTACATGTGAGAGTTTCAGCACGTGTGAGAGAGTCAACTTGTGAAACCTGAGTGAACAGTTGTGTGGGCTGTAACAGGCGAGGGAGAATAAAGATTCCTTACAACCTTGGCCCACTAATTATGCTAGTTCTCTGGATAATTTAACCACCCCTCCTCTGTTTCTCTCTCTACCTCTCCTTCTCTACCACTCCTTCTCTACCACTCCTTCTCCACCACTCCTTCTCCACCTCTCCTCCTCCACCTCTCCTCCTCTACCTCTCATTCTCTACCTCTCCTCCTCTACATTTCATTCTCTACCTCTCCTCCACCTCTCCTTCACTTCTTATCCTCCACCTCTCATCCTCTACTTCTCCTCCACCTCTCCACCTCCACCTCTCCTTCTCCATCTCTCCTCCTGAGTTGCAGCTGCATGTATATAGGTCAGAGATTTTTTGTGTTTTACATTTGGGTGTGACTTGCCTTCTTGGGCAGGGAAGAATCTGCATGCCTCGGTAAAATGGTCCGTTTGTGTAGCAGGATGACAGCACTGTGTCTCTGGAAGACACACGCACACTGTATCTTACCCAGTGCTAATAAGTGGGCCTGCGTGCATGAAATTGATTAACTTTGGCAGGCTGCACCAAATGACTGACCTGCTTGTCTTAGACACTCGCATGATCGATTGAGCAAAGTGCTGATCGTGCCACATGTGACTTGGAGAGACGTCCTTGCTGAAGGGAAAGTGCAGTGTGTCTGCAGTGTGTTGTGAGTGGTCCTGTAGGGCTGTGTCTGCAGTGTGTTGTGAGTGGTCCTGTAGGGCTGTGTCTGCAGTGTGTTGTGTGTGGTCCTGTAGGGCTGTGTCTGCAGTGTGTTGTGTGTGGTCCTGTAGGGCTGTGTCTGCAGTGTGTTGTGTGTGGTCCTGTAGGGCTGTGTCTGCAGTGTGTTGTGTGTGGTCCTGTAGGGCTGTGTCTGCAGTGTGTTGTGAGTGGTCCTGTAGGGCTGTGTCTGCAGTGTGTTGTGTGTGGTCCTGTAGGGCTGTGTCTGCAGTGTGTTGTGAGTGGTCCTGTAGGGCTGTGTCTGCAGTGTGTTGTGTGTGGTCCTGTAGGGCTGTGTCTGCAGTGTGTTGTGTGTGGTCCTGTAGGGCTGTGTCTGCAGTGTGTTGTGTGTGGTCCTGTAGGGCTGTGTCTGCAGTGTGTTGTGTGTGGTCCTGTAGGGCTGTGTCTGCAGTGTGTTGTGTGTGGTCCTGTAGGGCTGTCTTCCTACCCCAATCCCATAAGAGGCCGTTTTTTTGTGTGCAAAGCCTTGTAGGTTTAGATTGTTTATCTATTAACACAATCTCTTGTAGTTGTGTATCAGGGGGGATTGGATTTCTTTTAGAAGTGCCATGTCTGGCCTCTCTCAGATGTGTTTTGCTTGTCTGCTGTCTAAGTCAATCTCTGCATAGTGGTTGTGTCTTTGTACATTTTCCCACTTGTGTACAGTGGACTATCCTGAACTCAAAGACATGTTCAGTGGCTTTTAGATGGGATCGCACTCTGCGATATTGGGATTGTTCAGAGTCATAAGCTTGGAACACTCCTTGTCCTAATTTCAGATCTAGCATCGGACCCAACATTAAACAGCATGTTCAATTGCAGAGATAAGTTCAAAGCAGGCAGCCTACTTATTTCCCCCACGCTGATGGACTCGGCCAAAAATGATCTTACCTGTGGTGGTTCATTACTTTTTTATAATGAAACACTTTTTGTTTGCAAATCTTTGTGAAATAAGAGTTTTTTAATAATGGATAGAAATGGTGAAGCGTAGAGACAATGAAATGTGTCAAACATTTACATACTGACCTTTGCACTGACTCCATTTAGAAAATAAGCCATTAGCCCTATGATTGGTTTCATGTCTTTGTTTTCATTTGCAGTCTGTTTGTTATTGCTGAAGGCTGAATTTCCTCTTGGGTGCAGTCCATCTGTCTGTCTGTAATAACAGAAGCAGCTAACACTATATTAATACCAGTGTTGTATAACGCCGGTATCACAGAGTACAACGTGCCTGCAGGATCATGTAGAAATCTGCTTCGCATTTTGCACTCGACAGTTTCACCTGGAACTTCTCTGACTTGTGCTTCAGATCTGGTGATTGAGAAGACTGGGAAGAAGAAGTGACTTCATCCCGGTGCCTGTAGCCATTCTTAAGCTTCATTCAGCATCGCCCGTGGGGCCCAGCTCGTCCCTGCTTTTGTGAGGATCGTGATGGAGCTGTGTCTGACTGTAGCTTGGCCTGTGTACAGTAACACAGTTTACACACACCATCTCTTCCTGAGGTGGCTGTCTGTCATCACGGAGCCATTTCTGGGTTTAACGGATGAACCGGTGGTGGGAAGGCTCGCTGGTCTCCAAATGTAATTTCTTTATATACAAACAAAAAGAAAAGCAGCAGAATCTTGTTCAAGTTGCCAGGCCTCGAGGGTTTTGGGTTTTCTGCTCTTTCACTTGTGCTTTTAATAATTTTTGGATGCTGGCATCAAAAGTCAGACTACATAGATTTCAGTCCTGTGACTCAGAATCAACAAGTACTCGGTGAGACTGGATCACGAATTCGGTTTTTGAGGCCATAGTTTTATGCAAATTCCCAGCTTCTCATTTAAGTGTCTTGCGAGTGCTGGTAATCTTCGTCTTGCAACCAGTCTGACGCTTCGATGATGCAATTTGGAACAAGTCAGTCTTTCAAACTTTTCCCCTTGTCTCATTAGCAAAATCATTTTGCAGTTTTCATGAGTATTTCCACTCTTTGTCCCTTTGAAAAAAACCAACATATGTTGTCACAGTTCAATTATAGCTGCTGACTGCCTGTAATGATTATATTTACTTATTTGTTTATCTTTGCTTATTTTCTGTGCTGATTTTATTGTTTTGTCTACCCTTTTGCACATTTTTATTTCGAAACATAACCAGATACAGGCGTGTTTGATTGGCCACACCAGAGAAAAAAATTACTCATTGATTTTAGGCCTCGGTTGTTGGTATAAGATCTCATCCAGGGCTGCATATGAGAGTCTCATTTGGGTTGCTAGGCAATCAGGACCATGGCGATTTTGGAACTAGCCTCATTTCTCCATCACCTGTAAGAGGAACAACAGTGTTTGCTTTGACAACAGCGTCAAGCATGTGTGAAGTGATGTCAGTAATGCCTTAATTTACTGAAGTCAAAATTCCAGACTATTCTCTGCTCTGGCTTTGAGATGATGGAATGATCTTCCACTAGCTGCTTGGACTGCAGAGTCTCTTCCCATCTTCAAACGTTGACTCTGAATGCTCACCTGTTTCTTGAGAACTTACGTGACCACTAACACAGAGGGAGACCAGAGTCCAGTTCACCAAATGTGGGACAAAAATTAAGCTTGTGTGGGACAATGTGGGATATCGGTGCATTGAGGAAAAACTAAACATCTCTATTCTGCCCGTTAGCTTCTAACATTAGTACGCTTTGCCATCTGGTTGATTCAGTAGCACATTACAGACTGCACATAAAAACGTGCCTTAACATGCTTTAAATGGTTTTACAAAAGCTTTCGTCTCTTTTCTCTTTCTTCTATTTCTTTTCTTTCCTCTTTCTTCTCTTTCCTTTCTTTTCTCTCTTTTCTCTCTTTCCACTCTTTCCTTTCTTTCCTCTCTTCCCTCCATCTCTTGTGCAGCATGACAGTGCCGTTCTGTCCTGACTGGTATTGTCGTGTTGGTGGCTGTACCCTTTACCTGCGTCCGGGTTCCCGTTTGATTGACAGGGTCAAACAGTCCCACTCCCTGTCAACAGCTCTCACTGCTCTCTCAACACAGCCAAATGATAAATGCCAGATTAGAAAACACGCATTTCAAATCTGGAGTCTGGCCGTCAATAACAAAGTGGGGCAACGTCTCGATTTGCGGGACGTGTGAAAGTACCAAAGTGGGACATCTGGTCACCCTCCTAACTCAGCAGATAGCACTAGTCCTTGCTTTTTAAATTGTATGTTTATCTGTCAGTTGTTATTTGCACTTTTAAGTCTTCATTCCTGTTAAAGTGAGCCTATTTAATTGAAATACTATGTAATGGCATTGGTTCCTGTAGTTTAATAGACTGGCTCTAGAGTATCTTGAATTCTGACCTAGTCTTAGTCTTAACATGTTGCATTTGCAGCGCATAAACTGACCACAAGAACACTGCACACACTGCAAATTCGGATGCTCCTGTATTTGTGAAGAAATCCTTGCTCATCAGTTGCAGTATAACATCCATCACCACATCTTACTTCACTACTGACGTGCTTTTGAAATCGAACACAAAATTGTGCACCATGTTTCAGCCATTTTTATTTCTGCCTGCACACACCTGAATGAGGCATCCACCCTCGCTGTAAACGTCCTGTGGACTGTACTGTGGAATAGGAACTTCCTGAACTAAAAAAATGAAAAGTCTAATAATCTTTGTCTGCTATAAAGTTACAAAGTCCATGAATAGTGTCAATTGCCTTGCTCTCAATTCATTTTCTGGAGTAAGAAGTAATTTATATCACTACGGTACACCATTCTGTGTGGATGTTTAAAGTGTTTTAGAGTATTTTAAATGCATTATTCCATTAATTTATTTTTACCCGAATGCTTGAAAAACCATGTATTCCTGTCACTATTCATTTATTTATTTGCAAATGTTCCTGTAATATGCTTTTAGACTTCAGACTTCCCCCTGGTCCTTAGGAGAGACTGACAGTCGTTTCCCCTCTGTGCTGTGTCACCTCCTCTAGTGCGCACACACACACACACACACACACACACACACACACACACACACACACACACACACACACACGACAGGTTGGGGAGAGAGCTTGAGACTGATCAACCCCCAGCAAATTAAAACCTCACTAATTAGCCTGACTGTCACTCTTAAGTGCCGTGATAAAACTGTGTGTGTGTGTGTGTGTGTCGGTTGGTGTGTGTCTGTGTCACACTATTTTGGTAGTTCAGAGAGGTTGCGATGTTGCCCCTTCCTGACTGACATCCTGCCCCTGACAGACGTCCACACAATTTCCTCTCAAACTTTACTCATTAGCTCAACCTTCAACTTCTCAAGGACAAGATGACTGAGGAATGGAGTACACAGGTACAGAAACCTGATTAAGGAGTCATTAATGGGAAAGTTGTGAATTATTTGTGCTCTGCAAAGATATGTAGAAGGCTGTGAAAGAACTGATATTGTACGGCTGCATAATTGATACATGGCTTTTGATGAAAAATTTGGCAAGATTCATTTTTCAAAATCACTAATCTGTATTGTTTACCCTCTCCAAAGAATTTGGAGTTTTCAGCAAGGCCTGCCTAGTGGCAAAATAAGTTATCCAACCCCTCCTCACACACCAGAACCATCCCTGACACACACACACACACCCCAAATGTAACCACTTCTATGGTTAGTAAAAAAAACAACAACTTTGGTTTGTAATTAAGGTCATTCTCTTGTGTTCAACATGACTTGCATTATGTAAAAAGTCCTGTACTGTATTTCATGTTTAGCGTTCTTTTAATTTAAGAACAACACAACAATCAGAGAGTAGCATTTAGAAAAATAGAAACTTAATTTGCTTCCCTCTGTACAAGCAAATACTCTTCAGCACATTCACAGTAATGAATAATGCACTTTGTCAGATTAATGGAACAGCAACATCTACCTCACCCAGTTTACCTCACCCAGTTTACCTCACCCAGTTTACCTCACCCAGTTTACCTCACCCAGTCTACCTCACCCAGTTTACCTCAACCAGTCTACCTCACCCAGTTTACCTCACCCAGTTTACCTCACCCAGTCTACCTCACCCAGTTTACCTCACCCAGTTTACCTCACCCAGTCTACCTCACCCAGTTTACCTCAACCAGTCTACCTCACCCAGTTTACCTCACCCAGTTTACCTCACCCAGTCTACCTCACCCAGTTTACCTCAACCAGTCTACCTCACCCAGTTTACCTCACCCAGTCTACCTCACCCAGTTTACCTCACCCAGTCTACCTCACCCAGTTTACCTCACCCAGTTTACCTCACCCAGTCTACCTCACCCAGTTTACCTCACCCAGTCTACCTCACCCAGTCTACCTCACCCAGTCTACCTCAACCAGTCTACCTCACCCAGTTTACCTCAACCAGTCTACCTCACCCAGTCTACCTCACCCAGTCTACCTCACCCAGTTTACCTCACCCAGTCTACCTCACCCAGTCTACCTCACCCAGTCTACCTCACCCAGTTTACCTCACCCAGTCTACCTCACCCAGTCTACCTCACAGCTGTCCACGTCCACATTTTATCAATCAAATACCAGTTCAGTTCATTGTTAACTGCATATTCTCATTCTATTTTAGCATAATCTACTAGCCATTCAAACTCTGTGGGTATGGTCAGCGCATGTCTATGTATAAATAAATTAAGCAGCTGCGTGATTTTAGCTCTTTTATTAGGCTAAACTCGAGCCTCATTATCATGGCAGAGTGGTAACACACATACACAGAACATGAAAGAGTTTTGTTTCTCAGTTGGCCCCAGACTCGCAACTGAACTTCACTTTTATTCTCTTGCTGTCATCTCCTTCTTTTCTTCTCTGGTGTTTTGACTTTGTGTGACCATGTGAGACAGGAACACCTAGCTGCACCACGCTGTGTGTTATCTCCATAGGTGGGGCAAGAAGATGCTCAAAACAGGAAGCTTTTTTGATTCGTTGTTTGGTTAGCAGGGCACTAGCAGTTCTGAACCATACGATTAGCCTTTTAGCTTTTCGCATTCAATTATTCAGAATTATGTTCTCCCTTGTTTTGAAGCAATTTCCTTTGTATTTGTTGCATTGAACTCTTCACCTGAGTCTAGTTTAGTGTTAGTTTTGATCATGTGAGAGTCATGTGAAACACCCCTATGTCCCGATTTCCAGTGGTGTTCAGGACAGCACGAGACGGAGGACGGGCACCTACACTTCTGAAGCAGGCCTGACCTCTGACCTCATGACCTTGTGCACTCGTGTTTCCATGGTTCCTTTGTTTTCTGAATTCCATATTTTGGAGAGCCAAATGCGTGCAAAAATGCGTTGTATGTGTGCAAAAAGTGCAAGGTGAAAATTTCTCAAGGTGAAAATGTCCCATGGTCCTGTGGGACATTTTTCTTTCTTTTTTCTTTTCAAATCTGGTAGTAGTCAACCACTTTGCCCACAACTGCAGTAGCTTGGTTTCCTTTATAGCACAACAAGGTCAGATGTGCTGTTGAAATAGGGTAGTTACTGTGCTACTCATAGAGTGGAGATAGAGTCTTCAAGTCGGTCTGTTCTTGTTTTGCACAAAGCGGGGGTCGTCTTTCCCGAAGTGAAGTCACTCTCTGAACTCAAAGACTTTATTGGTTAAGACTGTTGACATTGCAACGGTAAGATCATTACATCAGACAAGCCTACCTTTGTGAAACATTTCTTGTTGTCCGTTTAGTTATTCATATTCATGTTTTCTCTCCGGCACAATGTACATGTAGAATAAGTAATATGTAGTCAGCTGTAATTCACAGAGAGTATTGGAATAAAATCAATGAAAAATAGATTCAAAATAGATCATATGGAAAATGGAAAAGACGTGTCGATGTTCCAATAAACCTCAATATTCTTTTAAACCAAACCATGCACAGTGAAGGTGTAACGTGTGCACAGTGAAGGTGTAACGTGTGCACAGTGAAAGTGTAAAGATCTGGAATGTCGACTCCTTTCCAGTGATGTGTCACTATGGATGTTCAATTTATATAGCACCTTTCAAGATACCCAAGGCCACTTAACAATTTTAACACAGGTACAAGTCCTACACAACCAATCACACACCGGTGAGAAGCGGCAGCCAATCACACACAGCGTACTCTCTACTGGGATCCACAGCCCCCTGGGGGACTGAATGGGGTGCAGGAAGGGGAGAGAGGACAGACCCTAGTGGCAGAGCACCATCCACCACTGGGCATACAAGCACACACACATTCATGCACAGACACTCAGACAACTGCTTTTTATTGAACAGAGAGACACATTCAGGGAGAATTTGTCAGGGACTGCCAATTTACCAAACCTCCATGTTTTTGGACTGTGGGAGGAAACCGGAGATCCCGGAGGAAACCCACACAGACATGGGGAGAACATGGAAACTCCACTCAGATAGGGACTTGAACCCAAGACCCCAGTGCTGAGAGGCAAATGTGCTAACCACCAAGCCACCGTGTTGCCCACTTTACATTTTTCTGTCAAACAGCATTTATTATTATTATTTGTGCAATACTTTTACCACCCCTTGGCTTTTTATTGTTTACTGTTAGTTACTGTTAATTACTGTTAATACAACTGCACAACTGTTCATAGCATATAGCATATTTATTACATATCTATTCTGTATATATCTCTTGTATAGTCTGTGTGGTGCCTTGTCGTCTAAATATGTGTCAAGTCTTACGTGTGAGCAAACACCAAGAAAAATTCCTTGTATGTGCAACATACTTGGCGAAATAAAGTGATTCTGATTCTGATTACCAGAGTGTAACGTCACTTGCCCAGTGCTACCCTGGCTTTGTCCATGCTCCTCCTGGCTGCTGTAGGCCTACACTGGAACACAAGCTGCTCACTGATTGGCTGGTAGCTGTGGTTTTGCTCAGGGCTCCAGTCCATACTGGTGTACCAGGGTCATTTTGCAAGACTCACAGTGGAGAAAAGTCTTGTAGATATGGATGTGGGGGGGGGGCTGCTGGAGATCTCAGGGCAGTGCTCTAGGAATTCTCTGAAGCATTGCTGACGTACTGCGCTTGTGCAAACACTCTTTAATCTGCCGAGCCAGAGTTGGCTCACATCCCTGGATCTTTGGCAGACATGTTTCTACACATTGGTTCTTAGGAGCTTCAACATGGACATATGAACTGGTGATGCAAGGCAAAAAAAAAAAACACATTATATATACTTTTTTGCACCATTAATGCTTGTCATACACAGCTGTGTGCATCTGTGTGTCTCCATGAGAGAAAGAGGATATAAAAAAAAAAACTATGTAAGAAACAAAAAAGGACTGCTGTTTTGTTAATAATTCACACATAAAGGCTTCAGTTGCACAGGATACTATAGTTTCTCAACGAAATGTCCCCGTTAAAGTTACAGACATTTTAAACTGTCTCCCACCCAAAGTGTATTCATTTAGTGCAGGTCACACTGTACTGCCTTATCTTTACGATGTGTGTGTCATCCAGAGACGTGGCCCCATACACAAGGACTGCTGAGTCACATCTCCCAGCCCTCTGCTCTGTCTGCCAGGGATCGTCCCACATCCAGACATCTTAAGTGGACGGTACCACCAGCCCTCCCACACCTTGAAGCTCCTCTGAGGGATAAAGGTGTTGTAGACAAAGTTGAACAGGTTTCTGTGCTTGCTTCTAGCACTGCAAAAACAAATGTGATCTCAATAACCCTCGGAAATGCCCAAAACGCATATAAAAACGCATACATTTCATTTTACTGCCAGTCTTACAGGCCTCAAAAGATTTATGTGATGTAGCTCTAAAAAAAATAACAGATTAGTTTAATTTATACTGAATTTATAATGTGATGAGAGGTAGATCCAGGCAGAAGGACTGTCAGCTTGCTCAAGTTATAACCTAAAACTACCCCGATGGGAGTGAATAGCATTGTAGTGTTCTGTGTACTGCTTAAGCCATAAGGAGCTTTGTAAAAAAAAATTATTAAAAACAAAAACTAGTAATATGATATCATGTCCAATCCAAATCTAATATTTTGGATATATTTGGTCTTCAGTCTTTCAAATGCTGATATAACTGATTCAACTTGTGTTTGAACAACAGAGTGTCATCAGTGGTATTCAACGTTATTCAAGCCAAATGTGTCTCGGCACCGTTGTTTTGTTTGGTTGTGTTTTCACCAGGTACCATGTAGACATAGTGTCTGGTAACACTGGCTAGCACAGGGGTTCTGATTAGTGATAGTGTATAATCCTTGTGAAGTCCTCCATTGGCATGTGAAGATTCCTTCAACTACTGTTACTGTCTGTCCAATCTTTCTGTGCTAATCTTAGCTGTTTCTTTTTACTTTAACAGTTAAAAAGTGCTTCACTGTGTTGAAATGAAGACATGAATAGTGGTCATTGAGGTTTACCACTATTTGAGTATGAAATACTGGCGATAAGAAATACAATGTAATGTAATATCTGAGGGATCTCATTTACATATAAATATTATTTAATGCCATTGAAAAAACAACTAAACCATTTTAGTGCCACTTTCTAAAGGTGCGTGCATGTATTTGAATAGAGCATTGCCCTTACTTTATGTACAATTCAGTGAGAAAGTGCCGCTTGCCTTAAGGAGTCCTTATAAAACTTCAAAATGAACCGTAAATCAAATGTGGACCCCGAGGATCGCTCTTCCTGCAAATGCCAAGTTAGAATCGAGACGTGCCGGAGCTCGACGTCCTCGGGCTGTTGTGAGAGGAGACTTCTTTTCTAAACACCATGTTTTTGTTCTCTCTCTCTCTCTTTCACTCCACCCACTGTCTGGCTCCCCTCTTCTCTTTGATAAGGCCACACTTTTGAAGGTCAGCCTAAATTCTTAAACTACTGTTAATGTAGTGGGTATGTGCTGAAAACATCACAGGGGAAGATATCACCCCATGGGCTTTTATTCTGTACTACTCATGATGATTCTACAGGTTAATTTTAAATGATAAAGGCAGGAGAATAATGCAATGAAACAGCTGGAACATGGAGTCTGAATGTTCTGAAATGTAAAATTGTCTCAGACATGAATATACAAAGATGGTAGCAGCTGTTACTATAACCACACTTTACACTTTAAGTAAATACACAAGGAAATCTAAGATGTAAGACTCCACAAAACGAAACACCTCCGTCTGGCAGGTAGTTCACCAATAACGTCATGAGATCTCAAAACAAGTAAGCCACAGATCTAAGCTGTAAAGTAACCCCTCTGAAACTGGCACAAAATGTCGATGCTGTCACACAGATTTGACTTGCAGCCACTGTGCCTCTTTCCTGAGGTGATTTTCCTTGTTTGACATATACTTCTATGATTGTTGACACTGGTGTTCTTATATTTTTTAAAATGTTTCTATCTTAGTGACAGTTCTTACTGCCTGACCTCTTTTCCTGTAAGATGTTTCAGGTTACTTCAAAAACTCATTTTAAAGTAATAACACAGTTTGTATCCTGAACATTTTAGGAGCTACCAGTAACAAATCATATTCATTTTTTACCTTTATTAGGTTTTTCTGTTAAATGTTTCATTTAATATCAGTGCATACATTATTGGATTTGTGTTCTAACAAAATGATTTGAATTCATTAACAGACAATTTCACATTCCACACATTTCTGTTCCTTATTCATATGGAAGCAGCTGGTTACAGCATTACTGTCTTGATAAAGTGTTGAAGTGTAGACTAGTGGGAGAGACGTAAAAGAGCTGAAAATGAGAGATGGTGATACCAGGGAGGAAGCAAAAATGAAAAAAAATCCTCTGAATGTAAAAGTTCCAGTTCATCCAGCCTTCAAATGCATTCAGCGTCTAGTTTTTTGTCTAATTAGGAAAATTGGAACTCTGATTCTATTTCTTCTGCAATTGATTTGAAAAAAAAAAAACAAACATTCAAGTAATGAAGGAAGTGCCAAAATTCAGTTTTAAACACGCTGAAAGCAAGACTACGCACTAATTTCTGATTGGTCCACTTTGTCTTTGGCTCCTGCCTTGACCCACCAGCTCTTGTTCACAGACCCAGTAAGACTCCCATATATGTATGTATGTATGTATGATGTGTGTGTGTGTGTGTGTGTGTTTAAGCACCTTGTTGCTTTTTCCTCCCACATATTACACTTCTCACTCGGAGCTGAACATGGTATAAAACACACTGCTGGGCACTGATACCATCATTTTAAAAGTGCATAAATAGAGGCCAATTTCAGTCACCATTCAGTGGCCAAGTCAGACCACCTGTTCATCGCCTTAATCCTATCAGCATGCCAGTTCATCACAGACGAAGAACTATTAGCACATTCCTTTACTTCGTTCTGGGTAACAGCTAGGAGACAATCAGACCCGGTCGCCAGGCAGATTTAGAAAGTGGGCCAATCATGTTCTCACCTCACTGCATCAGCCTATGGTGAGCTTTCAGAAAGGTACTTTTACCTTTAAATGGATTCTGTATGTTTTTTGGATATATTATTACATTGATCATTTCAAGGAAAGGAGTCTTCTTCGTGTGTAGTATATAATTAATGACAGTTGTAGGTTTTTAAAGACTGATGTCACTCTAGCATTTAGTAGGCAACAAAGGAAATTGATTTATTTATTTTTTGTCTCATATTTGATTACACTGTTTTATAATAATCTCTTGAAACAATGTCTTAGTCTGAATTTTCTCAAATAATCCATATTTGTACACACTCTCACAGACCTCTTTATTAGAAACACTTCTCTTGCCATCAATGTGTTTACGTTTACAGCCTGTGGACCATCTGACGACAAAAGCTAAACTGATCTTCCACACTCTCCTCCACCTATCGAGTTTCTGGCCACACGACCACTGATGATCGGACACTGCTTGGATTATGATTTAGTGCTACACAATGTTCAGCACTAAATGTGTTTGCTTACAGTGCTAATATGTAAAATACATATTTAAGATTTATGTTTAAAGTGCATTTCTTGATCACTGGCGTTTTGATGATTGCTGATCATGCGGTGATCACCGGCACCAGTGCATTTCTTCAACACTGCACTGAGATGGGTTGCAAATAGTAAATCCCATTAAACTTTCATCTTGTCAGTTCCTCATAGGATCATCTTTATCATTGTCACTCCTAACTGAGTTTGTATTTCATTTTTCAGTTTTCATAACTGAATTCTCCGTACAGACCACCAGAATGCTTAACATTTCACTGATAGTGCTGAAATACAAGAGTTAAACAACTTGATCGCTTTAACAGCGGATCCGGTTATTTTCCATTGATATAATGGAGTTTACTGATTCACGTACAGTAGCACTTGATTAAATGGCAAAATAAAAGGGACTCGGGCTGAGATGTTGCGCTAGTCCAACAGGACTGAGGTGGGACTCTCTCGCTCCATCTGATCAGTGCTCATTCCTCCACCCGTTGGCTCGGTGTGTGGAGGATGGTAAGAGGAAGCACGACTCCACCTGTCAGGTGAAGCCGTTCACCACAGAATCCCCTCCCCTCTGTATCGCCAGGAGGTGATGAGCACAGACCTTTAGCTGAGCAGGCTATAGGTGTCCTACTGGGCTCAGGAGACAGGAAGAAAAAAAAGAAGAAGAAGAAGAAAACAACTCCAGCAAGCAATTCTTCGTCAGTTTCTCCATCTCCTACGGCTGGCTGGAGTGGACAATGGAGAGGTTGTCGGCATTGTAACATTCACAAAGCTCTCATCCCAGACCTGTCTCAGGAACGATAGTGGTCTAACCATCCCCGGGACACCATTCTATAGTGAGGAGCACTCGACTATAATAGCATTGGATTATTAGTGTCAGATTATAGATAAAGGCACAGGAGAGTTTACATGTGAGTATTTACACAGTTGCGAAGGCAGACTGGGCAGCTGCTTTTCTTCCCTTTAGGGCAATGTGGTCCCACTCCAGCGCCTGGAGGGCACCTACTGTGTAAATTGCATTGTTTTTCCATCTCGAGCACAGCCGCCTCGGTTCATGATCTCGCCCACTAGCTCCTCATGAGATTGCAGCGAGACAGTCTGAAATGCTAAACTGAAGTTGTAGACGATGCTCCAGGAGCAAGACCAGAGACACCGCAAAGAGCTGTTCAGAACAATAAAGCAGCACCAAAATGCAAAACATCTCAATTTAAAAACAGTCCAAACCCACATGCGGGGACTACTACATTTCTTTGCATTTCGTATTGAAAATAACTTTTATTAACTAAGAAATAAACAGGTTTTTTTTTTATTGTGCTCATTGAAATTTCCATCTGACCACAAAGCCCTTTGGGATACATCTCTTCCACTGTACAAGACGTACATGAAAACAGCCCAGGCTTTTAGAAATACAAGTCAAACATTTTCAATGTCCTATTAACGTCCATGGAAACACAGTAGTGCTACAGTTTGCAATTTTAGACTTGAGAATTACTGAGCATGAAAGAACTACATCATAAAAATGTGAAGATGAGTGGATTGGGGGAAATATGCCCATTTTTTCAAGAGAGTGTCTTAAGATTTACATTGATATGATACATCAACAAAAAGAAAAAAAGACAATTTTTTAAGGCTGTTTAAGCAAAAAATCTCATGATTTAAACATTATCTACAAACCTCAATGCTGTAATACTTTCCTGAATTCTCTCTTGGAAAGAGAACATTATGCAGTGGTTCCATTGGTCAGTTCTAAACAGGATAGAACTCTCTTAAATATTACGGCTCATAGAATAGAGGTCAGGGAAAGCACAACGTAGAAATAAATTTGAATTCCAGAACTGTACATAAAAAAGTATCACAGTTATAAGGCCTGCCACCCACGGTGATTACGATTCCGATTTTTCCTCACAGAACATTCTGAAGGGAAATAACCCTGATTTAACTGCAAATACTCACCCTCAATCACAATCGTCTTAAAAGCAGTGGCAATGATAATTCTGTCTACATCACACATACAGCATTATCAGATTTCATTAACAGGTGTTATGGGGTTTAATGTAAAGCAATGCCATTCAATTTCCACCCACTAGCTACTCCTAAGCTCTAAATCATTTGGAACACAAATACAAAGGTATTAACTCTAAACCGCTGATTCCTGCACATCAAACACAGAGAAAAATGTAACCAATCGATTTGAAATATAAATAGATTCAATTTATTAGGGCTCTGGCTTAATGATGGAAAATTAAATAAAGGTGTTGCACCTATAATTTTAGAAGATTTAAATGATTTATCTGCCACAAGTGATGCATTTAGCATAATGCTATGCAGTATGACATATACAGTTTATTTTATTTCTTTTTGTTTTGTTTTTTGGCAAATCCATATCACAAAGGTATATACAGCAACTAGAGAGAATTTAATTCTGACTTTTCCAGAAACTGCTGATAGTTTCATTCTCAAGCTTGTTTTGGAGGGAAAGAGGACTGAGATGCATCCCTGAAGCAATATTAGGGGTCAGGTGCCCTACTCATGACCACAAGCACAGAGTTCCTGAGGCTGTGACCTCTGACATAACAAATGATTCCACACAGGATAAAGGAACAGAAGGCACAGCACTAAGAAAGCACTCGGAATCTGCTTTCAAGAATCTGTCCTATCAAGATTTTAAATACAGTATTTAATAATATGGATATTATATTATATATTTAATAAAAGAACACACAGATATGACACAGAGTTTGCTAACTTTTGCTCTGCTCTGCACAGGGTAGTTCAACTGAAATTATTTTTGACACTGAAGTCAAAATTATTTACTGAAATACAACTCTTGGCCTTTGTCTATATGTTTATACACATTGATAAACTGTTACTTTTTAAGTCTGATTTTCACAGTGTTCCTGTTTATTTTTTCCATTTATGTCATACTACATTCTGTTTCAACAATCATAATTTTTTCTGTTGATTTTGTTTTTCTCCAAACTTGAGCATGGTCTGAGCCACTGTAATGGCAGAAGCCTCAAATGACAGTTCCCTCTTCATAGTGAAGTGTTCTCCAGAATTTATAGCACAGTTCCAGTGCAATCTTAATAGTCTATCATTGTTGACTTTGAGAAAGGTTACTCTGTTCAAAAATTGCATGGGTCAGCCGTTTAGTGCTAGCTCAGTAGCTGGTGGGGAACAAGTATCTCTGTGGAACGCATTTTCATACAGAGCTGATCTTGTATGAAACTTGTCTGGAGGTCAGAGTGGTTTAGAGTGTTAATGTGGTTGGAGGTGGTCTGACACAACATCCAGACCTTTATCACCATCACACACTGAAATGAATTTGAGTTCAGAAACTCAGTGAGGTGAAAGACATAAGTGGCAGATACAAATTAAAGTGATTATTGAGAAAGTGTTGGATTAAGTTTGATTTCTCTTTATACATTCATTCTCCTATGTATGAAGTGTGCACACCAATGTGTATGTCAAATAAAGATCTCCATCTGTAAAGTGAGCTTCCCCTGCGTCTTCTGCTTAAAACTGTAAATGTCTTTTTGACCTCAACACCGGAGAAATATTTAACCACTTGTTTGTGTTTCTCTGTAAATTTTTGTGTGTAATTGAACAGTGCAGGTTGGATCCATAAGGATTTGAGACATTCATTGCAGGTTTTAACATAAACTTTACAAAATCAAACTAAGAAAGCACTAACAGAAACTGTTTCCCAAAAGTCATTGTTTTAAAAGTCAACACAGATGTGATTCTGTGGCAAATGTATAATGTTGCTCTATGCAAATCCCCAGGAGTAGGTAGAGATCTCTGCAGTAGTTCTGTTCAACAGTCGCTGAAGATGAGGGAAAAAAGCATTTTCAAGGTAGCACAGTCTGTTTTGAAATTTTAAGTTGTGGCAAAACAGTGTTCGGCAAACATTTTGAGAAAGTCCTTTGCTCCAAGTGCACAACAGTCAATATACTGTCACAGGACACGGCCATGCGATAACCAAAGGTTAATTATAGTAATCAATTAGATTAATCAATCTTAATTATAATACTAATAAGGAATGGTGATGATTATGATGATAATGGCAATAAGAGTAATAACAATAATGGTAGTAATAATAATTAATACAATAATAGCCTAATGTTACTTTCAATATATAAAAATGTCTTGATTTGAGGTTAATAGAGTTAAAAGTTATCTATCATTTGGCACATACACTCACTGCGAGATCTACTATATCATTTTTATTGTCAAATGGTGAAAAAGTGTAATGAATTTAGAATTATATCTAAGCTATAACTCTAAAAATGACTTACTTTTTAATTCAATAATCAAGACTGGCTTTTTGGTCCAGAGAAAAGAGCGTGATTGACCGCACTCAACTGATCACATTTACTATAAAATCATAATTTCTGCTGAGCAGACACACCCTTCCAGTAGTCGAGGATGTCGTGTAAGTCCTCATCTTTGGCAAACTGTACTTTTCTCCTTAAGGCGTGCCCCGCCGCCATGTACTCTTCTTCGTCTCTGTGGCGTTTGCGGTGGAGTTTGAATCGTTCCCATAGGCTAAGGGACGGCCGACAGCTGTACTCGGGGCTGGAGTAGCCACTCAGGTTGTGGTACTGTGGCGAGAGCTGCGAGTAAGAGAGCTCACGTGGCCGCGAGCGTGTCAGCGGCTCCAAGATGGACGACTTGCGGCTCCCCGAGACCTCCAGCGGGTCCTCGACGTGGTGGGGGCCGGGGTACGAGTGCCTGTGCTCGCTGTATTGTCGCATCCGTTCTGCCTCTGCCCTAAGTATGGCAGCAGCAGGGGTGACCGTCAGGATGCCCGACTCCTCCAAAGATGCCTTCTCGATGTACTTGGACTCTGAGCGATAGGCCCCTTCGGAGCGGAAGGATCGAGGGCTACGCATTGACCCACTTGATGATGAGCTGGCACGCTTAGATGGTGCTTCCATACTGTGGTGCCTTTGGAGAGGGTGGTGGTAGACCCCTTTGTACACAGGTGACAGAAGACCTGACTTCCCTGGCGGGTGCTCTGATATAAGAACCAGCTGAGGCTCAGCTGTGGACACTGCGCCAGATTTAACAGCCTGGAAGGACGCTGACTCGGATTTCAGTGCGTCAATGCAATTGTTTATAATCTGATTCACTTTATCCACTTCCTTGGCAATTGTTGATATCTCGGCCACGGAGCCCTGGCTGTTCTCAGATGGAGGAGGAATGCCGCACTCCATTCGTTCTGACTGGTCTGACCTTACTTCCATGTAATTTCCTTTTGTTGTTTTTGGTGTGCCTGTCATCTCCTGCACCTTGTACTGGTCTGATTCACTGGCAGATGGTAAGTATGGCATCCTCTGAATGGTCTCCCCAGTGGACATCATTTGCTTCGGTGGCAGCTGCGAGATTGTCCCACCTTCCAGTTCACCCCCATATTTCATCTCAATCAAGTTCCTCTTCATCTTCTCCAGTTTCTTGCTCTTCGGCTCTTCTTGGTACTTGCGTTTTCTCAGGCAGTGGCACACGACTCCCAGCACAATCACCATTCCAAAGAAGGATCCCAGAATGGTCATGATGTAGTGAGTAGCAGTAGGGTCATTGGGCACACGCTCTCGCATGGTTCTTGGTCCAGTGGAGATGGTCAGGCAGGTGTGATTGAACCTTAAGGAGTTGCGTATGGATGCTACACAGTACGTGTAGTCTGTATGGGATTTAAGGTTCGGCAACACAATTTCCTCCCTTTGGCTTTTGAGGTTCTGAATATCTGTGAAGAAGCTGTTATTGTACAGGACAAGGATGTACATTTTGCGGAAAGGGTTTGGAATGTGGACTGTGATGATCGCACTTGTGTCGGTCACCTCTTTAAGCCTTATGATTGGACGGGCGTCTGGGTCAAAATATGTTGGGCTGATGCTGATGGGCTCATCTGGAGGTGTCCCTGACGGGCAGTCATCCAATCCGCACGGGCTCAGATCAGGTATGATGGTGGGAGTGCCCCCATCTGAAGATCCGATAAAATATGGAGTCACATTGTAATCTGTGCAGACGGTGGAGAGGGCATGGAAAGCATTTCGATATGTTGGCATCTTTGGATTCTGGCTTAGGAGACTATAACCAGAAAAGTCCGTTGGCGTATCACACACCATCCTCTCACTTGTCCTGTTAGGGAACGCTGCTAACCAGCGTATGAACCCCAGTAGCTCACAGGAGCAACTAAATGGGTTTGAGTAGAGCTCACAAGTTGTTAGTTTAGACAGACCATGGAATGTTCTTCCATCCAACTGTTGTATCCTGTTCATGGAGAGGTCGATGTTCTCAATGGCAGGGCATTCCCAGAAGGCATTCGGTGACACAGTCTCAATCAGGTTAGCCTGAAGGTACAAGTACTGCAGTCGGCCCAAACCTCTCAACATCCCTTCTGTCAAGTTCCTTAGCTTGTTAAAGCCAATCTGCAACACTTGTAGGTTGAACTGAGCAGAGAAAGCCCCATCCTCGATATAGGAGATATCGTTTTTAGTCAAGTTCAGGTAAGTGAGGTTACTAAAACGACTTAGAGCACTAAAATGAATGCTCCGAATCTTGTTTTCATTGAGCCGCAGGTCAACGATGGTGCTGTTGATATGTAATGGGATAGCTTCGTAAGGTGGCTGGTTCTGGCTACAGATTGCAAGCCACACAAATCCTTTTTCTCCTTCGATCAGCCAACAATCTGCCTGGGTAACAGGCACCTGCCAAAACGAAAAAAATAGGACAGCCATGGCCCACCCGAGTAAGGCACTGGACACCTGTCCTCCTCCCTTTCCACTTGAACAGGTTGAACTGGACGTCTGTAGTTTCCACATGACTCTTCCACTCAGGTATTAAGCAGTTTCCCCCGAGAAGTAAGAAAAGGCTCTAACTGGTTTTGAATATGTTTTGGAGTTTACAGATGCGGATTTGTGATTATAGCGTGTTGGGGTTGCTCAGTGATTGCTGGATTTGGTGGACGCTGGAAGTCTCTGAGGTCTTTTCACTCAGGGAAAGGAAGTCCAATTGTGCTCCAAGTTTTGGCTGCATGAAACTTCTGGTCAGATTGTATGTACATGCCTCTCCATTGTATGGCCCCTAAAGAGCTGGTGAAGGGTGTTTTGTGCACAGGCTTCATTTTTGACCCTTTGAACCCTAAAAAAAGAAAGATGAGAATAAATAAATGAGTCTGAAGCATAAAAATATATCATATATATTTTATATAAAGGTATATAACATTCCATATAAAGGAGAGATAATTAAAACTATATTTAAGACAACTGCTTAGCTGACCACATTTTACTGTGAAATAATTATGGTGGTCAATTATACACACACAGATACACACAGGCCAATTAATGTCTGACGGCAAATGGGAAATAGTTTAGACACTTATCTGGATAAAATCTACACTTCACAGAATACTTTGCTCTTAGATCTTGCTGTCTTATTAGGTTTTTTCAGAAAATGAAAGCAAACTTGCAACTTTTTATATAATTATTTTTTTAAAGGGCTGGAAAGAAACAGTCATGGTTAGATACTCAACTTAAGAAGTAAACACAATCTCACAATATATATACACCACAATGTCTGCCTCAATTGTAGTTACTACTCAAAATTAGCTGGTGCTTTTCTAGTAATTCCATAGCCCCTTCTTCAGAACACAATAGCTGCTATAGGTCAGGCACTATAGTGAAAATAATTTCATTGGTCAGATTTCTTGTCATTTTGAAAATAACTTTATATTATGGAACTCTTCAAAATGTCACCAGAAGGGGCCAGTAGGTTCATACACATCAATAAGTGTGGCCTGACTGCACACCAGCGATATAAATATATATATATATATATATAGATATGTGTGTGTGTGTGCATATATATATATATATATATATATATATATATATATATATATATATATATATATATATATATATATATATATATATATAAGAAACCCTTTTTTTATATTAGATGGTCTAGCATCCTGTGAGAGAACCTATATTTTAAACAGGTATTAATATATTCTCTGGTGTGACAGTCTCATGAGAGACTGTGCTTTATGCACAATTTCCCTCAGAGTATAAAAGGCAAACAGAGTTTCCCTCTGTGTGTAAAACTGGGGGTTGCACTAAGATAAACGTTCACAGGACGTTCACAAATTCTGCTTGTCTGCTTGCCCAGACAGACTTGAGCACAGGGGTGGGGCAAATCCTCGATGGTGCAACTCACGTTTCCTGCTATTTTAAAATGACACGGTTTCTTCCTGCGATTCACGTTACGGGGTCGAGGAACAGCACAGATGCCGCACAGAGAGATGAAACAAGTCACTTGTTCACTTGCAGTATTCCTGCTGTTCACTGCAAGGAACTGCTGGGTGCAGTTCCGCTAAGATGAACACGCCACTAGGCAAACACCTGGTGTAAAGGGGTAGTTTTAGAGAGGAGGGGGCGTGGCGTCACCAGGTGGTTTTGGGCTGCCAGTTGCATTTGACGTCAGTACTGTGGTGGGAAATTGTTTTTTTTTTTGGCAAGTCTAAAAATGAAGCAAACCTGTCTTCTTCTACCAAGATGTTTTTCTGATTTGTTTTATAAAATAATGTTTTTGTGTTTTTATGCATTTATTTGCAGAATGCAGAAGAACACTACCCAGATTACTACCCAGAACTACCCAGGTAACTACCCAGAACTACCCAGATAACTACCCAGAACTACCCAGATTACTACCCAGAACTACCCAGATAACTACCCAGAACTACCCAGATTACTACCCAGAACTACCCAGATAACTACCCAGAACTACCCAGATTACTACCCAGAACTACCCAGATTACTACCCAGAACTACCCAGATAACTACCCAGAACTACCCAGATTACTACCCAGAACTACCCAGATAACTACCAAGAACTACCCAGATTACTACCCAGAACTACCCAGATAACTACCCAGAACTACCCAGATTCCTACCCAGAACGATCCAGATAACTACCAAGAACTACCCAGATTTCTACCCAGAACTACCCAGATTCCTACCCAGAACTACCCAGATAACTACCCAGAACTACCCAGATTACTACCCAGAACTACCCAGATATGCAGCTTTTAATTTCTTGTGTGGCCTGAGATCAGACTGCACACGTTAAGCTTCCTGGATGTCACCGCTGGCAGTGTAGGAGGACATCTGGACGTCTGACAGCTCACGTCCACAGACCTGGGCAGTCAGCTCACGTCCACAGACCTGGGCAGTCAGCTCACGCAGCTGAGCTTCACGTTCCGCTGCCCCGCCACACTGCACGTGCAGCAGTTTGAAAAGACGGCGGCTGGCTACACGTGGCCACACGTCGCTTTGCGTGATATCGTGCGTTTCACGGTTTTGTGTGGCCTTGCGCAGTGGAAGAAAATATATTTTTGTTTATGAAGAAAGGAAGGAGATATTTATATCTGTTTTGGGTAAAACTGCATATCTCTATAACTGCTGAATGTCTTTATTGAGACTCAGTGCACAGTAGCCATGACAACATGCCTCAATCTACTACTTTCCTGTGAGCAGATATTCTCGTATAATCTCCAGAGCACTTTTCAGACGTCAGGAGTGTCTGAATGACATTGACCATTGTTAGCTGAGCAGCACATGTCAAAAAATGCCCATTAAAACACAGAGAGCTATGGAGAGCTGTCACTGACATTTCAGTCCAAGAGTTTAGTCTAATCTAATTGAAATGATTTAATACTTAGAATGATACTACTGAATCATTTATTTGATATGTATTGATTGTACGTGTATGTGTTGTATGTTGATTGTATGTGTATGTGTATGTATGTGTGTGTGTGTGTGTGTGTGTGTGTGTACGTGTGTATGTATGTCTGTGTTTGTATGTGTATGTGTGTCTGTTTGTACTCCTATGTGTGTCTGTACATCTATGTGTCTGTTAACATGTGTATGTGTGTGTGTGTGTTTGTACATCTGTGTGTCTGTGTTAGTATGTGTCTGTGTGTGTATGTGTATATGTGTCTGTGTTTGTACATCTATGTGTGTCTGTGTGTGTATGTGTATGTGTCTGTGTTTGTACATCTATGTGTGTCTGTGTTTGTATGTGTCTGTGTTTGTACATTTGTGTGTGTCTGTGTTAGTGCATGTATGTATGTCTGTGTTTGTACGTGTGCAAATGGCCATTGTGGAGTGTGGGGGTGTTTAGTGACACATAATTGGACTGTGTTGCCTAGCATAGCAAACACGCAGGAACAGAGACACACACACATGCACACACATGAACATATACATGTACACACACACACACACACACACACACACAAACACACACACATACACATACACTCACACACACTCACACACACACACACAGACACACACATGCAGTAAATCTGTGCCTGGTGAGCTTCAGAAATGCCCAGAGGAAAATGTGCTTTAGTGCCAATCCATCTCACTCACTCTTCATTTGATTAAGAGAGAGAGCAAGAGGAATAATCCTAATAATGTCTGTCACATGACGGGCCACAGAATCTAGAGGACTGGTGAAATCTCTGAGAGGCAGAAATGGTCTGGAGAGACCTCCTGGTCCATAGAGACAGTCTCCATGGTGACTGTGGTGCTTGCAATGGGCAATTCGAACCAGCGGAGACTTTGATTCACACACCTAAAGTGTTTACATAGTCTACATTACAAACATCCCATTTGATTCACAAGGCAAATATGAATTCCCATAATTAGTAACACACACCCACCGCACGCTAGACCAACTCTAGACCAACAAACCTATTCTAAACCGATTTAGATGTTAGATTTTTAGATGTTAAAGTACTTCTCTGACACAGAATGAGAAAACCCATTTTATGTTCCTGCTCAGTGTCGGTGCAGTGAAACACTCAGAAGACTGTACTCAAGACTGTACTCAAGATTTACTCAAGACTGTACTCAAGACAGTTCTCAAGACTGTACTCAAGACAGTTCTCAAGACTGTACTCAAGTATGTTCTCAAGATTGTACTCAAGACTGTACTCAAGTATGTTCTCAAGATTGTACTCAAGACTGTACTCAAGACAGTTCTCAAGACTACTCAAGACAGTTCTCAAGACTGTACTCAAGACAGTTCTCAAGACTGTACTCAGGTCTGTACTCAAGACTGTTCTCAAGACTACTCAAGACTGTACTCAAGACTTCTCAAGATTGTACTCAAGACTGTACTCAAGACAGTTCTCAAGACTGTACTCATGTCTGTACTCAAGACTGTTCTCAAGACTACTCAAGACAGTTCTCAAATATGTACAAAAGACTGTACTCAAGACTGTTCTCAACTATGTGCTCAAGTATGTACCAGCCAAACAAAATGTCTACAGTACCCACTGTGTACTGAGAAAACAAAGTCTACTTTATTATTTGAGAAGTATGGCTTGAAATGAAATGCTGGCTACAATGGAAAAGTATAGAATATCACTCTCTGGGTATTTATATCTATTTTGGAACATTTCCTATGTAATTCTACCATTTTAAAAACATTTTGAAACGTCGCTATTGTGTTTCCTCTCATTTATTTAAGGGCATGTAAGGGCATATATTATTTTTGGGACAAATGTAGTCGAATAAAAACATTTGGGTCTAAAAATTTGTATTTGATTGCCTATTACCTACATACAGTGATTATGAATAATAGAGGCCCACTGCCATCACCATGTCATTTGAGGAGCTTTGCGAAACTTTGATGAATTTAACTCAAATTAAACTCGAAGACTGGCCAGGCAACCCTTCATACCCCTCGTCCCATGTTTACGAATGTTGGTTGCCATAGCGACAAGATTGGGGTGATTAATTTTGTGCATGTTGAAGCAGCACCGGATGGGTTCGGAGGCTATTTGTGCACAAATCAATTTCTCCATTATTGCAGACTCATAGCTTTGCTCTCATCCTTCATTATTCCCTAATTTGGCTGTCAGATTGAGGATAAATCAGTGTGTCTCAGTGGCTGGTGGCTGTGTTACCTGGGAATGTCATAGATTGTTAGTAATGGGCATAGTTCTTCAAGTTGGAATGGGACACCTTGACCCTCCTTTAGCTCACATAGTAGAGCATGTAGAACAAAGATGCTGGCCATGCTGAGGTCGTGAGTTCAGTTCTCGCACGTGCCACGTGTCGTAGACATGAGACGTGAGACACTACGTATATAACGGTGGCCACAAAAGTTATGTGGAGATGTAAGTTTAGTGCTGGTGTTGTGAGCGAACCCAAGCTCCTAGCTGTCAGACCGCTCTTGATGGGTTGCCTCAGTTTCAGCTTCTCCAACAACAGCAGCTCAGTAAAGACAGAGGGAAAGAAAGACACTTTCTGCTTACCTGACACACTCTAGCCTTCAAACCGCTCTAGAGTACTGCTTTTCTCCTGTGGCTAGAGGTGACATAACATACTTCATTTTCCATCCACGTTAGCCTCCGCACGGGCTTAGAAGAATGTATTATGGGGCTTAAACGCTGCATGAGCAGAAGGTACATAAGGTCCGTTTCCGCGTTCCCTGGTTACTCATATACACCTTCAAACCCTTTACGGTGCATGTGAGTTTGTTATAGTTTATATGTGGTCTATGTGTTTGTCATCTGTCATCATGTATGTGTCATTGTTACCACCCCATGTTAGTATGAGCGTTGAGTACAAGTGTTGATTATGAGCATTGAGTATGAGCGTTGAATATGAGTGTTGAGTATGAGTGTTGAGTATGAGTGTTGAATATGAGCGTTGAGTATGAGCGTTGAATATGAGTGTTGAGTATGAGTGTTGAGTATGAGTGTTGAATGAGCGTTGAGTATGAGCGTTGAGTATGAGTGTTGAGTATAAGCATTGAGTATGAGTGTTGAGTATGAACGTTGAGTATGAGTGTTGAGTATGAGCATTGAATATGAGTGTTGAGTATGAGCCTTGAGTATGAGCCTTGAGTATGAGTGTTGAGTATGGGTGTTGAGTATTAGCCTTGAGTATGAGCCTTGAGTATGAGTGTTGAGTATGAGCGTTGAGTATGAGCCTTGAGTATGAGTGTTGATTATGAGCGTTGAGTATGGGTGTTGAATATGAGCATTGAGTATGGGTGTTGAGTATGAGCCTTGAGTATGAGCCTTGAGTATGAGTGTTGAGTATGAGTGTTGAGTATGAGCGTTGAGTATGAGCCTTGGGTATGAGTGTTGATTATGAGCATTGAGTATGAGTGTTGATTATGTGCATTGAGTATGGGTGTTGAATATGAGTGTTGAGTATGAGTGTTGAGTATGAGCGTTGAGTATGAGCCTTGAGTATGAGTGTTGATTATGAGCGTTGAGTATGGGTGTTGAATATGAGCATTGAGTATGGGTGTTGAGTATGAGCCTTGAGTATGAGTGTTGAGTATGAGTGTTGAGTATGAGCGTTGAGTATGAGCCTTGGGTATGAGTGTTGATTATGAGCATTGAGTATGAGTGTTGATTATGTGCATTGAGTATGGGTGTTGAATATGAGTGTTGAGTATGAGTGTTGAATATGAGCGTTGAGTATGGGTGTTGAGTATGAGTGTTGAATATGAGCGTTGAGTATGAGTGTTGAATATGAGCATTGAGTATGGGTGTTGAGTATGAGTGTTGAATATAAGGGCTGTCAGGACATGAGCTCTGAGAGTGAATGCACAGCATTTTAAATAGGTGACACTGACCTAGAGAAAGTGGGTCAGGCCTGTTTCTTGCCAACCTTGCAAAAGTTTTATACATTTACACATCTCCCTACAGTTTCCTTCAGCTCGTTTTTATGTGTGTTGGTTTTTTCTTTTTTTTGCACCTGTCACCACATGCAGGGTGAACAGAACTTTGGTGCCAGACAGCACCACAGTGGCTGGATTGTGAACTTTAATTCATATACAAAACAGTGATATTATTCATATAGACCCATTTGGGTTCTGGACCATACAGGTAATCATATCGGTAATGTGCTCACTGTAGTATATAGATTGATTAAAGTATATAGATTGATTTGTATTATAGATTGATTCATTACAATGTTTGTACATGAGCCAGAGATTAATAATGCAAGTCTCACTTCTCATTATCCTCTGTATTTCACAATATAGAGATAAAACACAATAGATAGTTGTAATACTTTGCAGGCTGGAAAGTTTTTTTTTTCAAATGATTTTTATGGGGTAATAAAGGATGAAAATATATATTATGTTATGCTATTTTTGTGAAATTATTTTGCAATGATATAACCAGCTGCAAATTCATAAAGGATTGATTAATTATTCACAACTAAAATACATTGCATCAAGTATATAAACACGCAAACAACCTACACACACAAACACACACACACACACACACACACACACACACACACACACACACACACACACACACACACACACACACACACACACACACACACACATTTACCTGACAGAGGCCAGAGAAGCATATTATTACATTCAATTTCATGACTTGAGGGTCAGTGAGTCCACTTATTGTGTGAAACTCAGCTGGCATACCCAGCATGCAGCGGGAAGCCTTCACTTGCCCTTTGACCTTTCTCTTTGAAGCTGCAACAGGATCCACGTGTCTTAGGATTGTCATGTATTCCCTTCACGCACACGGAGAAAGGTTCGTTATTTCACTCCAGACTCTCCACAATACCTCTGCTGACCCCACAACGCCGGTGCTCAATGTGTGGCAGCTCCGTACCTAAAGTTCAACATCTGAGAACACCGAGAGCTTTCTGTCTTTTCAATATGAAGAGCACGTGTGAAAGTGAACCTCACAGCAGAAAGTGCATGAGTTGTCTCTGGATGTTTTCGGTTTTAATTTGTTCTTGGAGATTATTTAATAGGTCACACACATGGTGATATGAGCAAAGTCATCTAATGGTGATTACCTTGAGCTGAACTGACATTACAAGAATTTAAAGTTTGGATTTAAGGACTTTTATTATGAAACATAATAAGGGCATTGTTTTTAGCTGTGAAACTGAAAACTCTACAAAAGGTCATTAACTTGTAACACCTTAATTGTCTGGTGCAATGAGTTGATTCATGTGGTGATTGTAAGGTTCATTAATATTGTGTTAATTGTGTTGATATTCAAATTCTCTTATGATTCTCTTTCTTTCACACTCTTTCAATCTTCCCCCAACCACACTTTGAATTAACTGGAATGCGTTAGTCTCAGAAACATCTGTGTGAGAACGTGTGTTGGTGTTTGTATGCGCATGCACGCATGTCTGTGTTCTTGTGTGTGAGAGTGGGTGTGCAATCCAGTCCTCAAGAGGTTTTATGTGTGTGTTATCTCTGGGCAGGAAATGATGAAGCGATACAGTGAATAATGTGTGTGTATGTTGTGTGTGTGTGTGTGTGTGTGTGTGTGTGTGTGTGTGTGTGTGTGTGTGTGTGTGTGTGTGTGTGTGTGTGTGTGTGTGTACGTGTGTGAGTTTCGTAATGCTGAGGCATATTTTGCCGTGAGATATGAGAGCTTGCAGTAATTTTTGAATTTGCATAAGCTTAGCCTATGAGCTGACTGCTTCTGTTAGATACTGGACTGGCTGCTGGTCTGATTTCTAATCTGCACAAAATCATTTTCACTTCACTAGTCAAAAGATCACCAGGATTCAGGGTTTAAAGGGGGCACTGTTAGAGAGCTTATTAAGTGTTTACATATAAATGGACACTGTCCGTTGTACTGAAGCAGATCGCGTCAAGGCTTCAATTTGCTGTTGTTTTCATTTTTTCCTCTTCCCTCTTCCCTCTCATTTAGCCACAGCTCCTCGAGTGCCGGACGAAATTCAGCTTCATTATGCTGGAATCATCATATCGCACAGTGCCGCGATCCTTCGGAACAGCTTACGCGGCACGTAATCCTCTGGACATGCCCCCGGTGCTCAGCCAGACCGCGGCCGCAGAGTCCAGAGAACAGAAGACAGGCTGCTCAACACAATAGGCAAGGAAATTGACTAAATGTAACAATATAATCAGGCCGAGCCTTGCAACATGACATTGCTGAACTGTGGTGTGCTGACAAATATAGAACCCTGGGCTGGCGTGCACACGTGTGGCCCTGCTGGATCACTGGACATATTCACCACGGTCATGGTGGACAGACATGAGTGAGTGTAGTGAGTGATTTTTCCTTTTTTGGCTCATGATAAAGAAGAACACAACCTGGATGACATTTACAGCGTGCAGTATATGGGAAGCCCCGATAACTATTCCACAAACCAGCCTCGGAAATGTGTATCCTGCTTCCGTGCGGGGTCATGGTGACACCACTGTAAAACAAACCAGATTTCGACCTTCGGGTGCTGAAATGGTACTTTAGGATTGCTTTAGAAGACCTTGCCCGAAGGCGTTCGGGGGAGCTGTCAATCAAGACGGAAATATCGGAACTGAAGTTTGCTCATGTGCAACTGTATCACCAAACACTGGTAATATAGCAATCACCAAAAACACATGACAGCCAAATCTGGGGTTGCAGTCTAAAGACGAGGTCCTGGCACTTCTACCAACCTGAGATAATGCCGTCAGAACAAACGGCCCAGCTTGTGTCTGTGTGTGATGGATTAACAACCCAACACATCCAGTGGTCTTGGGGCATGGAATCCAAGTTATTGCAGAGTATGATGCCTCCCTTTCAGATTAACTGAACCAGTGGTGCTTATTCTATTCCTTGTGATCTACCAGAAGGTCCACATTTCTGCTCCCAGCATGCCATGTATAAGGAGACAGCTGGAATAGAGCAAAAATGCAGACCCGGTTCACACTTGGTCAGATCAAAAATATCGACCCCGTTCACTCTAGAGCAGAAATGGGGAATCCAGAGGACTGAGACAATATTGCAGTGAGCAGCCTCTCCACAAAACTGGTGTTTGGCAAAAGTGAGGATCCAAAAAAGGAAAAATGTTTCTGGCAGGTGTCGTTCCTGTCCATAAGAATGGCACGAGAACCAAAGATTCAGCAATCGCAAAGCGTCAGCTCTCGCAAAGCTGCTGGGGATGAGGACCCATCTGACTGTGCTCTTCAGCGCTCTGCCTACAGAGATGTCAGGTCCTGTCTGACATTCCCAGCATCTCCCTGTCACCCCGTCGAACCATAAGTGCAGTGACCATGTCACCAGCCTTTGGCACCAGACTCCCAGAATGACCCCTATGCCTTTTTGTTACAAAATTATATTGAGGTGCTTATTGTCCACATCTCTTGTAACCTGGTGAAACCATTTCATTCATTTTGTGCAAATGCGCTTTAGAGATATGAAAATGAAGTAGATTTGACTTCTGCCATTTTATTGGCCGCAACATTTGAGCGAGTTGCGTGGGTGTTGTGCTTGTAGCTATAGTGTGAGCTGAAACACGCCACGGCAGAGTGTCCTTCAAACACCCAATTTCACATACTTTCTTTGCCATAAATACACCTTTTCATTCACCCCAGCACAGTGTCTTTATCTCACAGATGACGCGAGTGGGTGTGTGAGAGGGTTTGCTCACTTAACCGCCACGCTGGGTGCGAATAGGTTTTGCTCTTGATGAAATCCACGTTCTGCCCTTAATGTTCATTCAAAGCTGTCGTCTGTTTGCTTAAATGAACTTGTACTACCTATTTCTCTCTTTTCTTTTGCAAAAAAAATGTGCCAGAGGTTAAAGGAGTAAGATGTATAGGCCAAAGAAACTAAATACACAGAAAGCTATGAGTTGAAGAGAATATAAGAGTGAAAAAATGCATACGGTTTCAAGGTAGACGTTCACATTTGCTTCACTGTACATTCAAGTCTCCATAAACTCGATGGCTGATACTTTTTTCATCGGTATGATGTGTGATGTGACGCTGGGTTGGAGAATGCTGCATAGTGTATGTGATCGTATTTTCACACAGAACTCCATGTGAACGTGCAAGTCACCACAACAGATTTCAAAGACATTTGATGTAATGCTTCCTTTTATGTAAGTGCTATATGGTACTGCAATAAATGTGTTTTGTTTTAAATACAAATGGAAGCCTTGAACTGTCCAGCAGAGGTAAACTGGCTGGGGTTCTCTTAGCTGTGTTGAGGGGGGATTATTCTATCTGAATGAATTCAAAACCCTCCACAAATCCTATTAGCTATATGTAGGGGAAGCCAGGGCCCACAGAGGTACAGCTTAACCTTAGGACTGATTTGACTGATGCACAATTGGGTAGTTTTGCCTCGCTCGCTAGACAAAATACTATATCACTGAGGGTTGGCACAGTCTGAATTCGCCATAAATGTGCTCATTGCTTCGTTAACTGTTACTCTCTCTCTCTCTCTCTCTTTCTCTCTCTTTCTCTCAACATTTACACACCTGTCTCTCTCTCGGCAGAAGGGATGACACCACTGGACCGTTTCGCACCATTCTTCAGAATGACGGGCTCATGGTTTTACCGCCTTCTTTGTTTGCTGCTAACTCCTTCACTGGAATGCAAGTTTCAAACCATGAGCATGTTGTTGTATCTTCAGACGGGTTTCAGTACTGGTCCCTCTCCTGTGTCTAGGATATTCCCTCTATAAGCTGATTTTATGAGTGACACTGTCCAGCTGGTGAGCTCGGTGCTGCTCAGCACTGTTAAACCGGCAGACTGTACATCAGCCTCGGGTGAACCTCCATATTCAGAACCATAACATTTCAATTAAACCACGTGGAATCAACTGGGAATGGTTTCAAAAACCCCTGACTAAGGCAGCAATTTATTGAAGCATTACCTCATGTTAACTAAAGAAAATCTCTTTCCTCCAACAGTTCAGGCTCTAACAGGAAATAAACCATAAATCATTTATACTGTCTAAAATCTCGTTAGAAAATGTAGGTGTGAATAACCAGCATGAAGTTACGGTCCCGCTCTGATACACCATAAAACCCCTGGAACAAATTAAACTCATTTACCAAAGTAATTAGCCATGGTACTATCAGACAGCCCAAGGGTTGCCTATTGAAAATTGCAATAATCATCATGTCATTTGCAAACACAGTGCATTGTTTACATCATCTATGGGAAGTGACCGCAGGTCAGTAGAAGCTGCCGTTCCCACACGGCCGCACGCGCCATGGCCGACGTGTATCGCTTCCTGTGTCGGACGTGCTAGTGAAAAGTAGGAACGAGAAACACTTCCTCGGAGTTGTGCCCCGTCGGGGGCTCGTATGGCGCTGAAGCTTTTCCAGCTGAGCCAGCTCATACTGCCACGGAAAAGTGATTGCAAATCCGTACGTGCATCGGCGATGACTGCAGGCATCCCCGATGTCATTTTTTGGCTCCGCGCTTTGCCGGCTGTTGAGGTGTGGAGCTGTGGGCCTACCCTGGGGCAAATTACATGTCCCCTGTTATACCATTTCAGTCAAACCACACAGAATAAAACCACTGTGTGACCCACATATGAGGCTCCGTTGGACACAAAGTTGCATACAAGTGATGCATTATTTAAAGGCACTATATGTCTGTCCAGGTGTCAGGTGTTGTTTTGGTATGAAGAAGTGAAATGTTCCCTAATATCAATAATAATAATAATAATAATAATAATAATAATAATAATAGCAACGTGACATTTGTTGGTTGCTTTGTTGTTTTGGTTCGCCTATTTTTTAAGGAGCACATTTCTACACTGTATCTCTTGCTGTGCTGAATTTGTCAGACAACCTCCGTCTTGTTTATGAGCCGCAGGTTTTCAAATGATATAAAGATAGGTAGAAAGGTTCTCCACTTCAGCATGTTTTGATATCAGGTTTATGGCTTTCACTTCAGCTTTAAAAAATTGAATTATGCTAAGCAAGTATTCGGGTTTAAATGACTTAAGGACAAAAATGGGAGAATGTTATAGTAAAAAGAGAGAAGCAAATAAATCTTGAGAAGGAAAGGTAGTGTTTCACTCTCTTTTCTTCTATCTTTCTTTCTCTCTATTTTTCTCTCTCTCCCTCCGCTTACTCTCTCCCTCTTTCCATCTCTCTTTCTCCTTCTCTATCTCACTCAACACAGCAAATTGAATGTGCCGGTTGGACAGAAAGAGAATGGGCAAAAGGTTGGTTGGGTGGTTGGGGTGGGGGGTGGGGGAGAGAGGGGTGGATAAAGACATGCATTAGTCAGAGAATGAGAGTGAGAGAGGGGGCATGAATCTCAATCTAACTTTATTCTGCTGGGACCGAGCAAAGGGCAGGCCAGCAAGGTCGTTTGAGCTGTGGTGACGTGACGGCTACGCCTGGCCAGCTGTTCCGTCTTTCCTGGTCGTCTCTCCCATCCTTCGCCTTTAAGGCATCTTCGTTCCTCACCGGCACTTCACATGCTCTATGGCTGTAGCAAATAGGAGGCCATATGTTTCTCTGTCAGTTCTTAGTTTGATACCTCGCTGCAGGGATCATTACTGTACTTTGACATCATTTAACTGCCTATTCAGACATCCTGTACCCCATCTAGATTCAATCAACCTTTACTGGCCTCCTATGTAACTGGTTTTAATTGAAGGGCTGGTGGTCCATTTTAATACACTAATATATGCCTATATATTTATACAGAAAATGCAGATGAATAATTCTAAATACATGCAGAATATATATATATATATATATATATATATATATATATATATATATATATATATATATATATATATATATAGAGAGAGAGAGAGAGAGAGAGAGAGAGAGAGAGAGAGCAGGAGAAACTGGCAGGCTGAAGTAAAAGGTAAAAGTATAAAATATAATAATAATAATATATATAAGCAGTCAAAACAGGTTTATGCACTCAAAACAAGTTCAGGACAGGCACTGTCTAAATATCACCCACTTGCTGGTTGGTTAACTAGAGGTAACGAGAGGTAAACACCCACATCTTCGCACGTCTGCTCATAGTCCTGCTCCTCCTGTGTGGTGCAGGGTGACTCGTAAAGGGTCTGCTGTCTGGACTGTACCACCTTCCATTTAAAATGAGAGATTTTATTGATACCAAAGTGGTACTGAGTGTCTGAACTGTAGTGAGTGGCCAGGACCTTTGGAAAACCCTTCATTCTTGCAGTATATTTATAATAGATGAGATATGATTTGAAAACGGCTAGCCATAACACAACCAGGGTTGGGGGGGAGTGGGGGGCTATCTGTCTGGGAGAGATTTATTTCTTAAGCCTTACAGATTCAGTGTGCTAACTCTGGCATAATTCCTGAAAACCCTCGTATTAGCTTTTTGTAGTGAGATCGCCCAGAGCACGAGGTGCCCCTCTGATAGGATTTCCAGTGGCGGATCGCAAAGACGTTACGGATCTTTCTGTGTGAAGCTGCTAGACTTTTTCACACGGACTACGATGTGAAAAAAAAAAAACAATGGTTGATGCCTCTGCTAATCAGTGCGGAATGACTCTGGTCTTTAGCTTAAGGGGAGAAAAATTAGGAAGAACTGCTTCAACCAGTGAGCTGATTGGTGAGTTGAGGATGAGCCTACTGTGCTACACTCATGAAGGCATGTGCAGGTGTGAAGGTGGTTGTCATGCTATTGGAATTCTGCTAATCTGCTAATCTGCCCTCTCATCCATCCTCACTTTGCCCCATCAACGAGCACTGTGAGCAATCAGTGCAGTTATAAGGCTACACCGAGATGTTTACTGAAGCACATGCCATCAACGGCTTCTAGAACCTTCCAGCCCCTTGAAGGACATTTTCATCCGCTTTTTTACATAAACACTGTTGGTCGGGAGGCCGTGTGAATCTTCCAGAAGCTGAAATAGATCACTGCTGTAACAATTTCAACACTGTGTAGATGAGCAAAAATAAATAAATGAATGAACATTACAAAATATATTTGTATTGTCAGTTCTCCCCGCTGGTCTCTTTCAAGGCTTTTCTCTGGAAGGCTATATACAAGGTATTATATGAGGTAGCATCACAGTTGCTTTATTTTATAAGAACACTTTGTGCTAGTGGCTTATTTTGGGACGTTTCTGTTTCAAACTAGTCTGTGCCTTATGCAAGTTGCTCTATAGAAAACATATTTTGTAAACACATAAAATATCTAAAAGCTGAATTAAATCTGGTCTTCAGAACTGAAATTCGTGAGACACCAGAAAATGTGCATGCACCCCTGATTTTTACAAGAGGCTGGGAATCAATGCAACAGCACATAAGGGTCTAGCTTTGCATATGAAAGAACAGAATTGTCCCTACCGATATCTGAGCGAACATTATCTTTGGAATGCAGCCAGTTCCGATAATTCCGATGTGCCCTCCCAAAGGTTACGTCTCCAAGACTACCAATTTAGACACTCTAGCCTGCGATTGGCTGAAGGCTCACGTCACAAATGTGATGCTTACAGCCAGACACTTCAGGAATTTCCCTCTGGGATCAATAAAGTATCTATCTATCTATCTAAGGAAGTGAGAGCTGCTTCTGTGTTCTGACGACACAGTGAGTTATCAAGTCCGTCAGTCCTTACCTCAAGCACGGGTGAAAATTTAACATTTCATATGCCTTACTACCTTCCTGCTATTGACTGCACTGCATAGCAATGTAATTTTGTCCATGCTAATGCATTTTTTGTAGATATCATGACACACAAAAAAAGAGAAAAAATATCAGTTCCCATCACCTAAAGTGTAAGTAATGAATTATTCAGTAGCCACAGTGATTTATATCATCATCCTTTCTACTGTGGAAAATAATGTCATCTGATGGTAGCTAACCTTAGTTATTTAACCTAGCTTTAACTAGCAAATTGATCTCCTGTCATCTGTCAGTCAGGTTGTTAGCGGGAGTAAATATAAAATGAGTAGCTATGTCAAATCTCGAGTCAAATTTCAGTCTGGAAGGCCTAGGAAATGTCAGCATTAGCCTAATGAATTAGTTTGTATGCAGGAAACAGAGCAGCAGTCTGGAGAAGTGGAGCTGATGAGGAAACAGGTGTGTCGTCAGGCTTACAGCTGAGGTCCTAATCATGATTTATAGTTTGATTATAAAGATCAGCATCAAAGTTAGTCTGAGTTCAGGAAATATGTTAGTTTGTTTGGAGTTTGTTAACTTTGAAAAGTTTACTTTGTCTGAATGGATTGAATTCATAAGGTTTGTTCAATGCTTATAAATAATGTTTCTTTGTATCTTATTCATTCTTTTTTTGGTCATACATGGTGATATTGTGGCCATACAAGTGTTGAGACAATAAGATAATCTTTGGCATACAGTGGTAAACCCATACTGTAACACACTGATACATACTGAAAAGTACTGATACATACTGAAACACACTGATACACACTGAAAGTGCTGGTAGATTAGCTCAGCAGAAATAATGAATGTACAGTGCCAGTCTCCTGGTCTACATACAAAGCCTAGTGTTGTAGTGTGTCTTAACATGTTGCTTTGTTTTTTTTTTATTTCTCACTGATCCATGTTTGAGATCTCCCCAAGGAAGTCAGTCCTTTCTCTCTCTCTTTCTATATTTCCCCCACTCAGTCTCCCTCTCTCTATCTCTCCCCAAACTAACCCCATTTCTCTATCTCCCCTCTCTCTCTCTTTCTCTTCCCTACATCATTCTCAATCTCTCCTACCCCTACCTATAATAATAGCATCTCACAAATACTCTATCAAGGGATTTGAAAAAACCCTTAATCCTTCTTGACCGATGATTAATTAATCTGAGAAATAAAATCCTGTAGACTTCCCAGCACTGGCTCTCACAGGCCAGTGCTCCAAGTATCTATCAGGTCATTAAAATGTCTCTCATCCATGCCTGCAAAGTCATTTGGCTTCTTTATGCTTGAATTCCATCTAAATCGCACATGTACCTACAACAGCACTGACGTTGACATAACCCTACCCTGGCAACCTGCAGTCTCCTGTGACAGGCACTCAGGAGTAATCAGAGGCTCAGCCATATCTATTATTCTCTAATCGTTTTTTGCTTCACTTTTCCTTTGTTTTCCTTTTTTCTTCCCCCCCCCCCATCTTTTTACTGGATGACAGGATGTTGAAATGCCACCTCAATCACTGTGAACTCAGTTGTCAGGCTGTCACAGAAGGCTCTCTCTCTCTCTCTCTCTCTCTCTCTCTCTCTGCTTTCATTTGAAGTAGATTTCTCTTTTGTTGTTTGTTTTCTGCCCTCACCCTACCCTACACACATACTTCACCTCCTTTCACTCCTTCTGTTCTATTTATCAATTATTTTTAAACATTTTATTTAGTTATTTTGCTCAATAATTTCCTTTTTATCTATATTTTTTGAATATTCATATTCATTCATCAATTCATCCATTCATTAATTCCAAATATTATCTCAGAAGAATTGATAGCCTTCATCTCATTCCATCTATCTTCTGTGTTCCCAGCTCAAAACTCTGCAGTCTAATGCATCTGGTTTACACTTACTCGATTATTGTATACAGCACATACAATACTCTGTGCAGTGAAAAGCAGTATATGGTTCATAACTACCAGTATGAGTCAATGCATGCCAGACTATATTAAAGCTACTTTCAGTATGATTGCCTTTCAGTGAATGCTGGGCTATATTAAAGCTACTTTTAGAGTAAATCAGCTGTAATTAGAGCCAAGTGGGTAAAATGTCAAAATTTACATAAAACTTTATTGGTGCAGCATGCAAATCTCTGAATAGCTGACTACCACAGTTTTGAGCTTTTAGCTGTAATTATTCAGACTGTGAGTGTGAGAAAGATGGAATCTGCACATGTCCAGTTCCACATTTTACTTCCTCCCCCCTCTATCTCTCTCTCTCTCTCTCTCTCTCTCTCTCTCTCTCAATCAGACACACACATGCATATTCTGTTTATACAGTCTCCCTTTCACCATAACAGTGCCTGTGACCCAGAAAAGCAACACATTTCCAGTGATTTTCAGAGAACAGGCCAGTGGAAGCGCACACAGACCCAAACTGATGTGCTGGACTCTCCAGTTAAAATAAATAAACAAATACATAAACAGGATTAAACAAATGAATAATCAGATTGGTTCTTCCATGCTTCTGCCTAGATGTTTCACCAAATTTCCATCAATGTTCCACTGATCTTTTCTCCATCCGCTATGCCTCGCTCTGCTCCGCCTCATTCACGCTGTGCTGGCCAACCATTGGTTGACCAAAAAAGACACAAATAAAAAAAAAAAACTTTCGTTCAAACACAAAAGCACTCACACTTTTCTTGAACGCTTCCTGCGTGCCATAATAGGTGTTTTCTGGATGACGGCCACTGAAGGTCCCTCAGACTATCTCCCTCTGAGGAGTTGGGGCCCACAGGATGCTGGTACATCCTTTGCAAACGGGTTTTACGACTCTGAGCACCATCCCTGCCCTGCGACCACACGCGAGTCTTATCTTAAAATGCCAAGCCGCGTTGGCCCCCCGTTAGAGCCAGAACTGCACCCTGCAAATGTTGGTCCTGAATGAAGATTGTGCTGTATTGGCTGAGCTCTGTATTGCTGCTTGGTAGAGGACTTCAAAATGGAGAGATGGCGCTGGGTTTGATGAAAGTGATTTGCACGTCCACATTTTCACGTTTGCCACTCACTTCCTTAGAGCTGCTGCTACTTCCTCCTTCACCTTCAAGCTCTGATCTAGATACACGGCAACATCTACCCAGGTGGAATTAAAACCTGCAGTCTGGAATTCAATCTTATTCTTAGACGTCCGTGAACTCAGCAGATGTTAATTTGATGCGCTGGACGAGTTTGTCCTGTAACGTTGCCAAATGGTGAATCTTACTTTACAGTTTTCCAGGTTTACACTTCATCAGTGTTGGTAAATAAGACCAACTTTTAAGCATTTATGTGAAAATAGTTCAAATTTTAAATGATCAATTCTTAAGCCGTTAAGATCATTTGGGAATTAGGCTTCCAGAACGGTTTCGTCATTATATCACTACACATTCATTTTTTTGGCTAGTAGTGACTATTCAAACTGACTTACGGCTGAAGCATATGGCCGATGTTCCTTACCAATAACTGACCACATGCAAATGCGAGATGAGGTGTTATAAGGCCATTATTTAAAGTGTTGGCAATGAATTGGTGCTATAAGGGAGCGTCCAATTAAAAGGCAATACACACCTCAATAAATATGCAATGTATAATCAATATGCACAAGAGGAAGACAGTCTGAAGAGTACCAGGTGATGAAGCATAAATCGATGGGTGTGCACTCAGATAGTGGTGCAGCGGTTACTCTGGTGTGATCAACAGACGACGTGGTTGCATAAGACGACTGTTCTCTGCTTCAGGAGCACTGTCCTCCGCTTCAGGAGCATTGTTCTCCGCTTCAGGAGCATTGTTCTCCACTTCAGGAGCACTGTCCTCCGTTTCAGGAGCACTGTCCTCCGTTTCAGGAGCATTGTTCTCCGTTTCAGGAGCATTGTTCTCCGCTTCAGGAGCACTGTCCTCCGCTTCAGGAGCATTGTTCTCCGCTTCAGGAGCACTGTCCTCCGCTTCAGGAGCACTGTCCTCCGCTTCAGGAGCACTGTCCTCCGTTTCAGGAGGACTGTTCTCTGCTTCAGGAGCACTGTCCTCCGCTTCAGGAGCACTGTCCTCCGCTTCAGGAGCATTGTTCTCCGCTTCAGGAGCATTGTGAGCCTGCTTAATTTCAGCCAGACGGTTTTCCTGTTTGCTCCCTTAATGCATCATAGGGTGACACAGGCAGGCAGATGAAAGTTTGCGTGATTATGGGTTTGATTTCTATTCAGTGCAGCTCGAAGCAGCTGTTTGGCTCAGTAAATAGAAGCCGTGGGGAGGAGGAAAGATTTAGACAGGAAAAAAAGAAGCAGAGGACGTGATTATGGTACACATGGTTGGGCGTCTGAAGGTACAGGTCAATAGGTCGACAATTTCAGCAACAGAAGCGTCTATATTTATCAAGCTCCTTACAATGTGTGGGCTATATGTGGACACGAAATATGATGAGAGATACCCTCTGTAACAAAACAGACTTGAATCCAAGCGTTCATATGTATGGTTAAGCTGTATACTTTCATGTAAAAAATATTATTTGCAAATACAGGGTCATCCAAATTGGTGGTAAGTTATGGGAGCATATGGAAGATGAAAATGCAGAGATGTCTTTGACGATTAGATAAAACTATTTAACATTACACGATTACTGCTGGGATGAAAAGTCTGGAAGAAATACCATGGACTGCTAATTATATTATTTAACTAGATATAATCCAGTGGAAAAAAAGTGATCATTATGAATTAATTGCATTGTGTAAGTCTGCACAAATTATTTGTACTTGACTATTTTAGAAATCCATATATGAAATCCAAATAGTTTAGTTAATTTTGCTTATTGGTGTCTTCTCTTGCTGACTGAAACTTGTAATGAATCAGTTCATGTGCATCTCTGAAGGTTTGCTAATGCAAAAGCATTTGTTCTACTTAGTGTTGATAAGTTACTTCCAGCTATTAATAAAAAATAGTCAGAAGAACTTAGTGAGGCAGTCTGAGGCCAAATTGGTAAAGTGTTGAAGACTTACTCAACTCTTTTATCATACAGCACAATGCCAGGAACTCAGAATCCCAGAATCCCCCACTGCCTCTAATCAGATCCTCCTCCCCTCATTACTAATCATCACCTGCTTCTCATTATCAGACACCCATATATACCTAATAAATGCCGTACGTCCCTCCTATACAGCATGTCAAAGCAGTATGAGATAAAGGGTAGTGTGTCTGAATACATAGTAGGCATTAAACAGTAAGCGAAAAGTACCCGGAAGCCTTACTGAATCGGGAGCCATTTTGAAGTATGTCATTGCTGCACACTGTCCTATGATCATGTGACGTCATATGTTGTAGGTAAAATGGTGGACATAGTATGTACGAGGTTGTATGCGCACTGCCCAGTCACCCACTGAAAGAACGTACTAGTGCGTAGAAAAGAAATCTAGTGCATAGTGCTTATGTGTGCCATTTCAGATTGAGCCCTGGACTTGTTCACTTGAACGAAAGTTGTTATTCTGTCTTCTCTTGTTTGGTTTGACCTGGTTTGTTTCATATGTTTTTTGTCTCTGGATTTATCCTGGTCGTTTCTCTGCCTGGCCTTGTTAATATTGTGGTTTTGACCTGGGACATTTTTGGACTTCGAGTTTGGACTCCGCTTGTGTTCTACTGCCAACTCTCTGGTTTTGATGCCTTTCGACATGATTTTGGTGCTCATACTGGCTATTAAAACCTTTAGCGTTTATGGTGTGCACACGTCTGACTTGTGATGTGCTACAGTCGTCACACTTTTAGACCACTGCTGTAACTTTATAAAACACACAGATGATTTAAATTTTAATAGACTGATTTTGATTTATCCAATAGCCAATATTTCACATAACAGAAAAATTGTGCAGGAGTGGTAGGGTAAATTATTATTAAGTGACAGCCTGGAAAGACAATTGGCGTTCAAATGCAGCTGTTCGATATGGTTAGTCTTGAATGCTATCAAAAAATGTTGGATATACACTTTTAGCCTTTAGGTTGGTTTCTCATCATCTGCTTTTGGCCTGGGTATGCATGTACACCATCTCGTTGTCTGGCTCATTGTCTAGGCACCATGGTGGGGCCAATCCTAACGACCCCGTCTCCACTCCCATGTGGTCCAGGTAACTCCAGGTGAGGAGGGTGTAACTTGGCAACGGTGTGCTGTTGCATCCTGATCATGCTTCACAGATGGCCCGAGTGTATTAAAACGTTCTCCGAAAATTAATAATCGGAACATTTCGCACAATGCGAGTGCCTAATGTACTTCTCGTAATTGACCGGAAATCATCAAGTTCTTCATCTTAATCGTGCAAGTCATAGGGTGAATCTGAGGGGGCGAAGGAGAGGGGGCTAGGGGGCTAGGAAGATGATGTATCAGTCAAACTGCCACTGCATTTTAAAGAGACCTTTCATCATTTATATGATTTGAATAAAGAGCAGTGAAATGAATTATGAATTGAAATAATCTATAATAATAAGCTCATGCTTCTATTCTCTTTTTTTGGAGTTTGGACAGAGAGAATAGATGAGTGTGTGTTTGTGTGGGTGTGAGTGTGTGGGTGTGAGTGTGTGGGTGTATGTGTATGCATGCATGAGAGAATTTCCTCTGCTGAGCTATAAAATTGTGCGATAATGAAGAAGAAAGATCAAAACTTCAATGGAAAATAACCCTTTTTTCTCAGCTTGTCAGAACTCTGGTTTTGACAGTTTTTTAAACCTTATTTCTTCAAGATCTAGGTTCAATTTTGGTTAAGCTAACTTAAAAGAGTGAAAAGTTAAACAAGTTACATCCAATCAAATGCTTGAACTGAAGCTCAAAGGGATGGTAGAAGATCAATTTCTTCTGACTGGAGCTGACTGGAGTGACTGATTGGCTGTGTGCACGTTTATTTGCATTGCATTTTAGTGAGGATTTCCAAGCACACCAGAGGGTGGATCAAACAAGTACATGTGTATGTGGCCTAAGACATCTATAAATATACATGAGCTAGCCTCAGTTTTGGCAAAAAAGTCGGTGGGGGGGTGGTTGATGCTGGATTATAATCCATAATGATTGAAGTTCAAGTGACTGAACTCACAGAGAACTCTAGTCACAGAGAACCACCACTGACATGCTTAGAGAACTGGAGAACTGACTCAAGGCCTACTGAGAGACTTGCGTGCATTTGAAGGTTATCTTTGGTGAACTGGCTCCAAGTGAGAGACTGAGCTCTGTAACAGAGTTTGATTTCAAGCGCTATGATGCCACTGCAGTGCACAGATAGGCAACGCGAGGACTGCGTGAGACACAGTGATCCTCGGATCCAAATCCCAGAGACCCAAATTAAGATGATTTTCATTATCATTTGCATTTCGCTGGAGTTTTAACCCATTTGGAAGGATAAGGATGAAAGTGAAAACACACACACACACACACACACACACACACACACACACACACACACTCAGTGGGCCAAACTGGAGGCATCAATCAACATGCACACCTTATATGGGAGGAAACAAGAGAAACCAGAGGAAAGCCACACTGGACCAAGAACTGAACTCAGATCAGTGGAGATATAGGGCAGCAGTGGTAACCAATGAGCCACCAAGATCATTCCTCACAAATTTAATAGTCCACATTCACTAATAAATCACTGTTATAGTTCACTGGTTCCATACCGGTCGCATTGAGCTATCTCTGTAAAACTATTGTGAATTAAGTTCCATTTAGTACAAGACAGGATGACAGCACTAAACTGTAAGTGGCATTAGGGTTAACATTACTCCTATTAATTTACATTATGAAACTTTCATGCCTCAAGAAAACGCTGACACAAAACAGCATTTGGCAGTAACATTTAACTTCATTATACTATTTGGCTGTAAAACCTCACAAACCTTGGCTCAGCGTGTGATGTGTCCTCCTAGAGGTTGGTATTTGCCACTGCACTTCCTCTTGTGCATATTACACTTTTTTACAACTGCTAACATGCATTTACCAATACTTGAGATACATTTTCAAAACTCTAAACACAGCAACACATTTATCTCATACAAATAGTCAAATGGTTATTTGTGGATCCAAATGGATCCTGTTCAAAAGTGCATTTTCTTCAGTCAGTAACAGTTTTGCAGTAAAGGTTATATTTTACTGTATTAGGCACATTCCTATAAATTGTGGCCTAACCCAAAAAATGATTACCATAACTGTAAACATAATTAGCCATGTCTCCATATGTGTAAAAATACACATATACAAAAAAAGCCACACAAGGGGAAAAAACAGGATACAAAACTGAAAAGTCTTGTTATGTGTAATCTAAACGGTCTTCAGCAGTTGGCCACATGTTTTCATCCACATCACATCTGATGTTGGCCCTTGCCATGTACCTGGGATAGAAAAGCTTGGTATGCCTTATTCACCCCTGGCAGTCTTCAGCTGAAATGTCTCTGCAGCCGGGATCCATTGCATCCAGGAGGGACATTTGGTCATGGGGCGGATGATCATACACCTTCCACCTCCAGACTGAAAAAGGTTCCTTAGTGGGGTTGAGGAAAGGCGAGTAGGGTGGGAGGAAAAGGGACATCACTCTTGGGTGGTCTATAAACCAGTTTGTGATGACATGAGAATGACAGAATGCTACATCGTCCCATCACAAATGTCCTCGTGTTTCCTCCCACCTGTTCCATTTCTGCTTCTGGAACCAGTTGTTGGTAGAGTTCATTCAAAAACGAAAGAAGGAGGTCACTGTTATAAGGACCAATCTGGCATTTGTGAAGGATCAAACCAGCACTTGAGATTGCAGGACAAATTGTTATATTTGCTCCTCTCTGACCCGGTACATTACTGTACTTCATTTTATTTCATTGATCTATATGTGCAAAAATATGTATTACAGTAATAGCTTTTCAGCTGCCTTTGTTTTTGCAGAACTTTGCATTTTATAAAATATTTAAGGTTTTGAACCTTAGGTTTTCATTTTTGACATGCTGTGTGCAAGCAATTGTAAAAAAGACAAAAAGGATCCAGAATTTTGTTATTGGATAACCTTGTGTGTATAGAAAATGTAAGCATTATAGAAACATGTAAAATGACTGCATTTTGTGCAAAAACAACATGAATTGTACTAATTGTATAGCCACTGTAGACTGATGTTGTGTTCACTGTGTTTAGAGTTCTGAAAATGTGACTACAGATTGGACAAACGCACGTTAGCAGTCGTAAAAAACTGTAATGTTCTTTATGTTCAGGGTCAGAAAGAAGGAGGTTACAAGTCTGCAGCCTGGTGACCTCCATCAGATCCTTCAGACTTTCATCACAGTAAAAGCTTAATTCATTCATTCAAGGAACAATTGCAGAAAGAGATTTCTCCTGCCATTGTACTCCATACGTTGACGTACTGAAAAATACCTCTGGCCTGTTCATTTTTGGTATTAAAAGGCTTATAAATAAATATATTCCACTGTAAGAGGAAATATTTGCCAAGTTATGTGGAGTGGGGGGAGTTATATTCATACTCCTAATCACTTTGGGTATAAAGTTATTCCACAAGAAGTTATAAAAAATTATGAAGGCCCAAGTTGATACTACTGCAGGGAGAGTGAAAGAGAAAGATGGCACAGTGAACTGAGAGAAAATCTCTCCTGATATCTCAGCCCCAGAAGCTCTTTGCCTAAAACTTTCTCTTAATGAAAATGTCTCTCTGAGACACTTCTTCAGATTTATTCTGACCATCGTAATTGCTTAGTTCCGTTCATTCTGAGGAACCCTGGGTGTTTCCAGGCTTACATCTCTCTCTCTACTGCAACTACTTTAGTTTAGATAATGAATAATTCATGGTAGTTACTGAATAATGCACATTAATATTGCAGGATGAATACTAAGCCCAGAATTACGTTTGCCACTGACCAATCAGAACTGACCAGAAACTAAAAGCATCTCCCAGCATCAAACATCAACCTGGAAGCATAAGCAGACATCAACACATCAATCATAATTGGTAAAGGCATA
>NC_135230.1:6118415-6158415 GCF_052324685.1 Brachyhypopomus gauderio | reverse complement strand
TTAAAGTACTGTTGTAATTGAAAACCAGGGTGCACTATTAAAGTGTATGGAAGCACATAATTACAATTAGCTATAGCATAAATAGTCATCTCTCAATCCCCGAGAGGATGCCAGTCTTCTTTTAGTCTGTGGGAGGATAACAAAAACTCTTCTCAATTCCTGAGAGGATACCAGTGTTCTCTCAATCCCTGAGAGGATGCCAAAATCTTCTCTCAATCCCTGAGGATGCCTATCAACACAATCTTCTCTCAAATCCTGGAAGATGCCAGGGTTTCAAACCATCTCAAACCATGAGAGGATAACACAAACTCCTCTCAATCCCTGAGAGGATACCAGTGATCTCTCAGTCCATGAGAGGATACCACACACTTCTCTTAATCCCTGGGAGGACACTAATCTTCTCTCAGTCCATGAGAGGATAATAGTGATTTTAAATAAAAACAGCTACAAGCAGCAAAAGCAACAGTCATCTCTCAGTCCCTGAGAGGATATCAATTTAAGAGTATATCAGTTTGCTCTCAGTCCCTGAAAGGATAGCATTATTTGCTCGGTCAAGAGCAACTTAATTGAAAGCCTTTCAAAATAGAAAAGTTTTAACTCTTTCTTAAAAGTGCTTAGGTTGGTGAATTCCATTTGGGTCCAAAGTAAAGAAGAAGAAAGCAGCTTCTGAACCCTTTAGACAAGTGTTGGGCACCATCAGCATGTTTTAATCAGCTGTTCTGAGTGTCCTTGGGGGTGCTATGTGATCATACTGCTAATATATGGTCTATCGGGAAGATATGATCCACCAATAAACTTGTGCAAAACCATGTTAACAAGTTAAAGTGAAGTAGAAGTATTCAGAGTTGTATAATCCAGGTTCAGAAAGTAAAAGTCCTCACCAGGATTTTGCTCAAGCTTGCTGGATCTTCTAATGAGTGCAGTCCAGGTAAAATTAGTGGAATCAACACAATCCAGGAAGCCTAAGCAAAATCCTGGTGAGGACTTTTACTTTATGAACCTGGAATTGACACCTCTGGAAGTATTTTAAAGTCAATTCTGTAAGACACAGGTAGTGCAGCTCTTTAAGGAAGGGTGTGATGTGATGTCTTTAAGGATGGGTGTGATATGATCTCTTTAAGGATGGGTGTGATATGATGTCTTTAAGGATGGGTGTGATGTGATCTCTTTAAGGATGGGTGTAATGTGATCTCTCATCACTGCGTAAGCTGGTAATCCAGCCCCTGTATTTTGAACCCTCCATAGGTTTGAGATGGTATTTGGAGACCTGTGATCAGTACATTACAGAAGTTCAGACACATGCAGAGTGGTTTTCCACTAGCTGTGAGCACGCTCCTGATCTTGGTTTACGAGAGTGATAGAATGCTACTCTAGACATATGGCTGACATGCTGTTTAAAGTTTAGGTCATAGCTAATTGTAGCTCCTATGTGTTTGATATAGTGTTGTGACTTAATTGATAGGGGCTTCAGATATTCTCAGTATGCTCACAACCATTCCTGACGATAAAATGTTCCATTTTGTCATCACTGAGTTGCAGGAAATTATGGCCCATCCAAATTTTCATTTCTTTAAGGCAATGGAAAATCATGTCAATGGGCCCCTGGAGTTCAGTGTCTAGGGACATATGTGCTGTCTACATACTGGTGAAATGAAAAATTATATTTACTGACGATGGTGGCCATTGGAAGCATATGAAGATTATAGAGTGCTGAGCCCTGAGGGACTCCACAGGATAGTGGATGACATTTAGAGGTACTTTCACCATGCGTGACATGGTACTCATGAGTGGTTAGATACTGTATGATCAGTTCAAATCAATGCTGGTTTGTTCTTCTTTAGAAGAGTCCTCATGTACGGCCCACCATGTGCCTGTGTGGGGTCGTATAGTTAATAATAATTTTTGTATAGCACCTTTCATACATACATGCAACTCAAAGTGCTTTACAAAATAAATAAAAAGAAACATTAAAAGGAAGCAAAGATAAGACAAAAAGAAAATGTTAAAAGAAATTAAAGATAAAAAGGAAACAAACATAATAAAAAATTTAATAAAGTGTTACGGTGACAGCTCCGAACCCCTCCTTGTGGGCGTGCCGTTATGTCGTCTGCGTGCAGTTATGTCCATGTTTATAGTTCCGTGGGTGTGGGTCGTCTGTGAGCCTGCTCGTAGTCTCACCTGTACCTCGTCTCGTGATCACTGGGGAACGTGTTCATCTATTTAATGTGCGTTCGCGCAATGTCTCGTGCTCGTCTTTGTCTTGAGTTCGTGCCTGCGTGAGTTGTATATTTGTGCTTACGCTAACGCGGTGAACTTCACCCGTGTTTGTGTTATTAAAAGTATATGTTCACCACACTACACCACACTACCGCAACACCCGTGTTTAGACCTTGTGGATAAACTCCTTGTTTAAGTGACAAATTGACAACATTGACAATGTCTTTTGAAGATTTTTATGGGTATGGTGTCTAAAGGACATCTCTGAGAATTGAGATAAGGCGCGTTCTGGTGTGCTTTGACCTAGTAAGGCAATGGGGGGATGTTGCTACATAATGCTATTCCTATTCCTGGAAGATATGTTACTATCAAAGAATACAAGGAATCCATCACATTTGTCAATAGAGAGCGCTAATGGGGTGTGGGGAGAAAGATTAACCAGCTTATCAGTTGTAGTTAACAAAAATCTAGCTTTATTTTGGTGACTTTCGATCAGCTTAGATACGTAGGCTGCCCTGTCATTTCTGGTCTGCAGTTTGGAGAGTTTTAACAGTTTGTGGGAGGACAGTGAGCCTAGTTCACCTCCAGTGTTACTCTTGCCTGCAGTATCTTTAACTTAAGAGAGGTTGAGTGAGGTTGAGTTTTTTCCATGGACTTTTAGAGATACTGTGCCTGTGTTTGGTTGTTAGAGGCGCTAAAGTATTAAAATATTCATTTAGTCTTAATGTAAAGCTGCCTACAAGTTATAGGTTGTCACAAGTTATAGCCTTATTATATGAAGTAGCGAGCTAATAATGTTAGTGAACAATGTCATGGAGTTGTATGCAATGTAGCACTTTGTGAGTTTTTCTCAGCCGTGGTGGCCTACACTGAATATGCTCGACACCTTGAACTCTACCTCAAGGAATATGATTAGGTATGGTTATGTATTACGTGTATTACATGTATTACATGTTGCGTGAGGTCAAATTAATTTAAATAGCATCCTACTGCAATTCTCAAATAGTAGGATGTGTGGACAAGTTCGATATTAAAATCACCAGTGAGTAATGTGGTCAGTCTCATGTTACTTTTTGCTGACAGTTTCATTAAAGAAGCATTGTTGTATAAGACATATCTTGCTGAGAGAAAATGCTTGCTACCCACCTTTTATATTAACCCCAGAAACACCCGTGAGAGCAACACTGAGTTTCGGTCGATTCGTTTAGCATCGTTATCCTCTGAGACATTTTCGGTAAGAACGTTATATCCAATTCGTCTTTAGAAATATGATACATACGCTTGCTTGCCCGATTTCACTACAATCACGTTGGATTTACTAGGGAGGTAGTTATTTTATTGCTCTCTTGAAGGTCACACGTCCATACTCCACCGTCTCTTACATAACACGGAGAGCTGGGCTGGGTCACGTCAGCTGTGTCCGTACAGAGAGGGTGGTGTGTCGGGCTTTAGTGGGCTTCCTGGTCTGCTGTTAATGCTGATCCACGCTGCGAGGTCGATGAAGTTCCTCGTCTGCAAGTTGGGATCGGTCCTAAGATAAACACGCGAGCACGGAGAAGTTGGAGTAGATCGAGAAGGTGAATATAATCCCAATATTTCAGATTGTCGTTTGATGATGTCTCGCGTACCCAATGTAGCCACGTCCGGGTTGATCTGCAAAGCATCTGGGATTTAGTGTAAGATGCTACAGACAACTGCACGGAGGAACCAGTTATAAGTGCTTGGTTCTGGTAGGAATTATGCATTTCATTTTGCTGGCGACTATTCCCAACTGCCAGCGACTGCCAGCTGTGTCCGATCGCACTGTGCGAGTGTCTGGGTGGGTCTGTTTAGCGTGATTCAGGCCCGGTGTTAGTGCGTTGAGGTGGGTTTTACTGTTCTTATCCAAGGACGATGTGGGCCGTGCACTGGACTCTTGCAGTACTGCAGAGTGATGTTGTGTTTGGCCCCGAACAACAGTCCACTCATTTTCATTATGGTGGTTCTATCTGTGTTAATGGTGTAGCTCTGAGCACCACTCCATCTGTTTGTGGACTTAATTGCGTATTTTTGGTTGTTTTTTTTTTCATTATTATTATTCAGTAACGGATTGAAAAACTGATGAAATTATGAAAGTCTAAACCAAGACTGCTGTAAAATCCTAAGACCATCAGCAGTTGTCTGATGAGCTGTCTGAATTACTTTTATAAAAAATTAAAATAAAAACCCAAGGCACTCAGAAGCCCAAGTGAAAAAACGCTTAAGTCTTTGTGCAATGCACAAGAACTTTAATCTGTTCTTGGAATGCATTTTATACACACATTTGAACTTTTTTTAATGTCTAAATGTCATGTTTTATTTCAGTTTTTATACTATTTCGGTTAGGAAGGGTGTAATATATGTAGCATGACTAAAGCAGGGTATACATTTATTGTGTAGTACAATGTAGTACTAATAACCTAAAGAACGATTAATAGTGTGTAAAATCTAAATATGGTCAATTAAAAAACAAGCCTACATATGTCTAGAAGACCATAGAAATAGCTGTAACCAGATAAAACCATTGTAAAGTTTGTGCTGCTATATACAGAAATATATTTAGAATGAGTATTCCAAACCAGTTACAACAAACATTGGATGTAGTTTGTTCTTAAATGAACAGACTGCTACCACATCACCAGCATGGCTGCTGAGTCTGGGAATAAAATAACCCAAAGGCCTATAACATGAGTGTAGTTTTCATAACATATTATCAGGCTGTGTACAATTCACAACCATTTCTATTCCAGCTTATGAGGTGCCATTAACAGTTAATGTTTTCTGTTTCTGCAAACACCGTACACTATGTTGGCCTATCGGAATGGCAGTGAGCAATACTGAACAGCAAATCATTAACAGGAGAATGCAAGTGCTCCGTGTTGATTATCTGAACGAACTTTTACTCAGATTCCTTCGAGTTCACAGAGAAGTCTGAGCAGCAAGTCAGATACAGAAGCAACCAAACTTTCTTAGGGGGTCAGATTTATGGCATGCACTTACGTCTACATTCTGATAATGACTTTACATGCTGCGTGTACTTGTGTATGTTTACTGAGTTGAAATTTAGCTAATACACTGAGAGAAAATTACTTTGTGTGTAACTAATTCTGCCCACAACAAAGCTGTGTTTTCCTACCTTAAAACAGTGAAGAACAATGTTTTGGGTTTTAATTTGCTGTTATTTATTTTTATTCATTTTCTGTGACTAGGTTTTTTTCTGTGACTAAGTATTTTGCTTATCATAGTTGCTCCCTTGGTCTGTCCTATATGTAGTTCGTGTGTACGTTTGTGTGTGTGTTTGTCAGCCTGCATGCTAGTTTGTGTTTGTGTATGTTATCCTTTTCACCTGTCCCTTCTCCCTTTGATGTTAGGCGTTGCACATGCACCATGTTAGCGTATGTGTAATTAAATTAGCGTGTGTGTCATGTTCTTTGCTAATCACTGTTGCAGTCTTCGTTCAGTGAATATATGTATGACATTTTGTGTCAAATGTGAAAGTTGAACTCTGCTCATGTTACAGCATTCTGCCTACTGTAATATATATATATATATATATATATATATATATATATATATATATATATATATATATATATATATATATATATAGTTCTTTCTGCCAGGTATTGTTCTCTGACATTCATTTTATTTCTAAAAATAATGTAGAATATTTAACATTTATCCCATAATGTAAACCACATTCCAGTGTGGCAATGCCACATACAAATGAAACATTTTGATTTTTCAGTGTTTTTCTATCTATCTTTATTAAAGGTGCAACGATGACTGGACAGAAAGTTCAAGCCTGTGTCCTGGTCTGGGCTGCCCTCATGGTAGCCTCCGTCCATGCAGGGAACATTCTGGTCTACCCAGTAGATGGCAGCCACTGGATCAACATGAAAATCCTGATTGAGGCACTTCATGCCAAAGGCCACAATATCACAGTCATGCGGACGGTAGATAGCTGGTACATTGAAGAAACATCTCCTCTTTACACATCCATTACTTTACATAGCCCTGGGAGTTTTGATCAGAAGTTTATTAAGTCATTTGTGAGCAGGCTCTTGGAGATCACCAGGGAGGGTTCCATCTGGGCTCGTGTGAAACTGGAGATGGAGGTGTGGGCCAAAACAGGAGAAATGATTGAGAAGGAAAGACAAGTGTTAAGGGTCTTGATAGAAGACAAACTGCTAATGCAGTCCATCAAAGACACCAAATATGATTTACTTCTTACTGACCCTGTTTCAATTAGTGGCAGTTTTATAGGTCATTATTTGAAACTACCCCTGGTCTATAATGCTCGGTGGACCATATGTGGCGAGGGCCATTTTGCAATAGCTCCTTCACCCCTTTCGTATGTACCTCTCCCAATGTTAAAATTATCAGATCGCATGAGCTTTTTAGAGAGAACATTTAATGTAGTTATGTACATTGTTACTGAATTACAGATTAGGTATTTTCTAACCCCAGTTTATAATGCACTGAGTGATGAGATATTTGGTTCAGGTGTAAACTACTTTGAAATACTCCAAGGGGCAGATTTATGGTTGTTCAGGGTTGATTTCATCTTTGAGTTTCCACGACCTACTATGCCAAATGTTGTCTATATGGGAGGCTTCCAATGCAAACCTTCAAAACCTCTTCCAGAAGATCTTGATGACTTTGTGCAGAGCTCTGGTGAACATGGTGTCATTGTCATGTCTTTGGGCACCTTGATTGGCCATCTTCCCCAAGATGCAACCAGTGCAATTGCAGAGGCATTTGCAGAACTTCCACAGAAGGTTATTTGGAGGTACAAAGGAGAAAGACCATCCACACTGGGGAATAATACCATGATGATGGACTGGATACCACAGAATGATCTTCTTGGTCACCCCAAGACCAGGGTCTTTGTGGCACATGGTGGAACCAATGGGGTTCAAGAAGCCATCTATCATGGTGTACCCATTGTTGGTCTCGGGCTTATCTGGGACCAACCTGACAATCTAGCAAAAATGGCAGTGAAGGGTGTAGCTAAGACAGTTGATTTTGCAACCTTGGATAAAGACTCATTTCTTCTAGCATTAAAAGAAGTTCTTTATGAGCCCTCATACCGGGAAAATATGCAAACACTCTCCAGACTCCACAAAGACGTACCGGTGAAGCCATTAGACAATGCAATCTTCTGGATTGAGTACATTATCAGGAATGGTGGTGCAGCTCACCTACGAACGGAATCTTACAAAATGCCTTGGTATTCCTACCACTCTGTTGATGTCTTACTGTTCATGCTGTCTGTGATTTCACTAATTATCTTCATCATATATGCAATTGTGAGACATTTCTGCCATAAGCTATGCACAAGGAAGAAACAACTAAAGAAGACTGATTAATGATTTGGAAAATGGCTGGTGTTTCTAACAAACAAACCTGTCATTTTGAAACCTCTATATGCTGCTTGTGAGTTAAATATTCCTCAAGGGCTACATTAGAAACACCTTTAAGATTCAGCATATATTTATGGGTGTAGTTACGTGGCACAAATTGTGGGCATGCAAAAAAAAAAAGAGAAAACTCTTAGTAATTTCAGTGGTTGGCTTATGAAAACAAGGCTAATCTTGGTTGGATATTTATGGTTGGCAGTCCACTCTCAATTCCACAGTAACGATGACGTTTGAAAACTCCAGCAACACTACTGTGCACACCTCTCTAAGCTCCACTATTGGGTCACTGTCACTGTTGTGTTGTCACGGTGGTCTGAAGATCACCACTACTACTAAATGTCAGTTTACTGATGGTGACATTTGGTGCTGGTGTAAGAGGGCATGTGTGCATTGCAGTGTTTGTGGTGTGTATGGTTTACAAGGACACACGTATGGACATGGAACAGGCGTGGCTATTTTACAGCTGCGATCATTGGCTGAAGCAGAAGCTTTATGGAGTTTGACATTCAAGTCTAATAAGAGCACTTATAACACACTAGCATTCTTCTGTTTAGTGGATGTATCCGAAACAGAGTGTAATGCACCTTTAACATAGCTGTAACAACTTATAAAACAATAACTGGTAGTCAGTTGTATTTTAGTACATTGTGATTTCTGTAAATGTCTAAGGAGTTGCGATCAATGCGATCAAAAACAACGTAGGCTCTACACATTTGTGAATTCTTAAACTTTTTCTTAAGCCAATAAAAATCTTAATTACTGAAAGTCAGTTTAAGGTATGTGATTTACATGCAAATATTGCCCCCATTTCTTTGAATGGCATATCATTGTGTAAATATAAAATTACATGATGTGACAGTTTGGTTCAGCTGCAAATGTTTTGATGCCAGACACAATAAAATTATTTCCTTCTCAGGTTTACTAAGTGTTTACAGGTGCGTCTCCTTAGAACTCATCCTTCACTTCTGCATGAAAGCAGAAAATAAGTGACATGGATATTCTTTCTTCATTATGAAAACAGATTAATAAGGAGACTGAGATGGATATGTTACTCATTTCAGGTTATTGACCAACAAGAAAAACAGCTCATTTATAGACAGGTAACTTTGCTAATAATTACATAAATGTTTGTGAATGTGAACATGTGAACCAAACACAATTATAAACCTTCTGAGTTTGTGGCCTTAGCTAACTAGTCACATGTAGTGACAATGTTAGCCCTCCTCACTGTGAATCAAACCTGATGGTGATCTTAATAAAGTATAAGACTTGGTTAAATGATTAATGACTCCTTCTTTACTCCTCTTAGCATAACATTTGATTAATTTTTTCAACCAGAAATTCAAAGACATTTTTAAGACAGTACTGCACAGATACCATTTTTAACTTTGGCTAATGTTACACTTTTCTAGAGGGAAAACATTCTGTGGTCAGTCTCAAGCCCTTGGGTGCCCCAAACAAAATAAAGCCAGAGTGAATCCCTTGAGCTATATGAGCATGTATGTAATCAAGGTTAAAGCTAAATATGACCAATAAATAAAAATAAAACATCGAACTGGTCATACATAGTTCCATGTAGTAATATAACAAAGTTGCAAAGAAAATATTTCACAATGATAGACGATTCTCTTCTGTATTTCTGGCATGGACGAGTAAAGTAAGACTACAGAGTATAAAATGCATGAATCAGTGCAATTGTTGTCAGTAACACTTCACTGAGTAACATCGAACAATAATGTTCCGTTCATTTTTTGAAAAAGTGAATATTGTATGTTCCTACTAAATCCAGTTGGGGGATAAATAACCTCAAGGGCAGTTGTGTGGGTCTCTGTGGGTTTGCAGCGTACTTGAGTGAGCTCTGATTAATGCTTAGTAAAGCAGTAAGCTACCACTCCAATGTGAGTCACTAATTATGCAGGTTTGAGCAAACTCATCCACAGTCTATCATGATACAAATATATAGTTATACAGATCCCTTTGATTATTTAATTCTCTAATCATTGAATCACGATTTAGCATTAACCATTGATTATCTTTTATAATCATTTCAGTCTATGCTTGAGGGGCGAACTTTTTAAACGCTGGTTGAGAGAGATTATAGGGGGACATGTCTCTCTTTTGCAGCCGACACGGAGTAAAGATAAGATTTAAGCGGATACACGGTGTGCTTGGATTAGCGTGGTTTACTAGCTCTGCTCTATTCAAGGTGTGGAATGCTTGCTATCTTTAAAAGTTTTGCATCCTGTAATACTTTTCATTGTTTTATTTATATATTTTGCAGTTCCTGATTGCATTATTTTTTGCCAACATCTCACAGTCTGAGGACAAATACACTGAGCTGTTGTGATGGTAATGAGTGGTGGCGAATGGTAAATCATTAACAGGAATCAAGTGCTCCTTGCTCCTTCTCCTAATAATGAATGACCTTTCACCCTGAGCACCCAGTGACGAGACTTCCTTCATACCTCACCTTTACAGGCATTGGGGAAGCATTCTAGTAACTATTTTTAATGCTGTAAGTACTTGTGTATTTTTCATGCTACTGGCTAATGCACAGAGAGACAATGACTTGGTGTGTAACTAATTCTGCCCAAGTGGTGTTTTCCTACCTTCAAATAGTGATGAAGAGTATGTTTTGGGGAAACGGTTTGCTATTATTTATATATATATTTTTTTCTTTGACTAGGTTGGTATGATTCTGATGGCCTAATACATTTTCATTCACCATCAGTAACAAGATTATTCTGTTCACAAGTGTGCTCATCTCGGTAGATAATGGTGTGTCACACAACCCCAGGCCCTCTGGCCCGAGCCAACAGATCTGGAACACTGGTCACACAGTCAACCTCTGAGAATCCACGGGGCGGTCAGGATAATGTCCCTATTCAGCTACCATCTAATCAAATGGGATTATTGATATAAGCATCCCCAGATTACTGATTAAGTCCACCTGCGCCTCATTTTTCTTCTGTGACTTTGCAAAGTATTGCCTGTTTTCTAGAGCTTATGAGAGGTGCCTGTGCATGTTCTGTGTACTGACGTGTTCTTCTAGTCTTTCACTCTGTTGGATGTCCCCTCTTTGGATAAAGAGTGATTAGTTTGCATAATGGATTTCTTAATGGAAGATAGAAGGAAATACAATACATTTTATTTGAGGAAAAAAAAAAAATATATATATATATATTATGCCAGTATATATATATATATATATATATATATATATATATATATATATATATATATATATGTATATTTTTTCCTCAAATAAAATGTATTGTATTCAGAAAACAGCAGGGTCTAATGGTTTCACCAAAATGGAATATATATATATATACACACAATTGTGTATTTCTTTCTATCTTTGTCATTATTAAAAGTGTTACAATGATAGTAACACATTATAGGTGAACGATATAATGAACGATAGGATAACAAACATGAACATTTTAATTGAGCCATTTCATTCATGCCAAAGGTCACAATATCACAGTCATGCGGACCGTAGATAGCTGGTACATTGAAGAAACATCTCCTCTTTACACATTCATTACTTTACAAAGCCCTGGGAGTTTTAATCAGAAGTTTATTAAGCCATTTGTGAGCAGGCTCTTGGAGATCATCAGGGAGGGTTCCATCTGGGCTCGTGTGAAACTGGAGATGGAGGTGTGGGCCAAAACAGGAGAAATGATTGAGAAGGAAAGACAAGTATTAAGGGTCTTGATAGAAGACAAACTGCTAATGATGTCCATCAAAGACACCAAATATGACTTACTGACCATGTTTTGTTAGTGGTGCCTGATTACAGGTATGGAAGGTTCACATTTGAGAATAATATCTGGACCAGATGCCACGGAATGAACTTCTTGAAGTCTAAGGTCTTTGTGGCTTATGGTGGAACCAATGGTGTTCAAAGTGATCTATCATGCTGTCACAGTCGTTGGTCCAAGGCTCATCTGGAACCAACCTGACAATCTTGCAAAAATGTATCTAAGAGTTCATTTTTGCAATCTTGAATAGAGACTCATTTCTTATAGCTTTAAAGTAAGTTCTGTATGAGCCCTCATACCGGGAAAATAGACTCTCTGGACGAACCATTTTGGTGAAACCATTAGACCCTGCTGTTTTCTGGATTGAGAACATTATCAGGCATGGTGGTGCAACTCATTTGCAAACACAATCTTACAAAATACCATGGTATACCTACGGCTCTGTTGATGTCATGCTGTTTGTGATTTCACTCATTATGTTCATCATATATGCAAATATGAACATTTCTGCCGTAGGCCATTAATCATTCTTGTTTTTTTTTTTTCCTCATGCATGGCTTTCTTTAAAACATGGCTGGTCTTTCTAACAAACAAACCTGCCATTCTGAAGCTTCTGTGTTCTGCATGCCTGTTGTAGATTCACTGAGCACTACATTAGAAACACCCTTTAGGTTCACCTTGTGGTCATTGGTGTGCAGATGCCAAATGTGCCTTAGTGTACACTAACATGGGTAAATTGGAAAATGCATCTGGTTTCATACTTTTTGCCCACCCTAAAATGATGTTATCCACCTCTGAAAACACGTCTTTTCAAATCTCCCAGGTGGATTATTCTGGAAACGCAGCTGTGGTGTTGTAGTGTGTATAAGGGAGAACGTAGCTTTTAGAAAACAGATACAAAAGAAAATAGACATTTGTCATGTGACTTCCACAGTTCCAGCATAGCAGAGCCTGTACTGCTTTACCAGCAGAATCTTTATTTCATATTCACATGTAGCTGCTCAACTTTATCTGTACAAAGATGCTGTTTGTCTAAGCGTGTTAGCAGATACGTTCTATATGACTACAGCATATAAACAAATACCCAAGATGGAAACGACATAGAAGTCCTAGGTCAAACACATCATCACAGTTCACCTTTTCAATCATTTTCATGTTTTATTGTGAATGGGGAATATCTTGAAAATGGCTTGGAAACCCTAGTTAACCTAAACACAAAGTCTGTTTGTTCCAAACTACAAGTCTTAGGGTGCACTAGGCCTGAAGCACAATCTAGGGCCATACAATAAAATTAATCAATGGAATAATTACTGTCATCATATGTTAGTCGTTTCAGTGGTTGGCTTCTGTTGGATATCTGTGGATGTCAGTCCACTCTCAAACCGGCTCCATAACCGGGTCAGTGTCATTGTTGTGTTGTCACTAATCTACCACCCAAATCATGTCCGTCCAGTGGTGGTCCTGTGGTCTGAAGATCACTGCTACCGGGGCGTGGAGACAGCAGAGTGGTGTCAGATGGGCTACATGATGTAATGGTGTCCTCGTAACGTCTGCCTGTGTGTCTGATCAGGTGTGTTTGTAATGACGTGGTCAGTGATTGTGTGAGTCTTTTTGTGCTTTGTTGTTTGTGTTTAGTACGTGCATGTCTGGCTCAAGCAAGTCGTCTCAATCACACCGTGCAGATCCTTGTTCATCACCACTCAGATCCTCTCCACCTCAGTGTGAATATATTAATTTAAAGCAGTTAGCTTAGCCCTGTAAATGTTTAATGTGTCACTGAGCTTATATATATATATATAATTGATTAATTCGTTCATAGGTACAAGGACAAGTATGTAACTAGGGTGTCATTTTCCAGCTTTGATTACTGATTAAATAAGAAGTTTTATAGAGTTTGACATTTAAGTGTAACAAGAGCACTTATAGCACTAGCATGCTTCTGTTTTGTGGATTCGAGTGGAACTGGGTGTAATGCACCGTGAATGTAGCCGTGACATCTTCTGTACAGTATTAAACGACTGCAGAAATGTTTGAAGATTTTCCCTATAAGCTAGTACTAATTTCCAGTTCAAACCTGCATATTAAAGCAGTGTAAACAGACACACTTACATTGTGTCTGTCCTTATTCCAGAGAACTACACTGGAAACCCTCACAAAAATGAGAACTGATAATCTAGCACGTTATCACTGATAACTGAAAATGAGGACTGATAATCTAGCACGTTATCACTGATAACTCTAAATGTCTAGCAAATAATAAATCTATCTTAATGAGACACATCACTTTATATGTTGCTTACAAGCAAAGTTCAAAAATATATCAACACTGGCATAATTTCTGAGAGCCCAACATGCTAATTATATGTTACAATTATGTTCCAGTTCCTTTGAATATCATTATTGTGTTGTAGTTCCAGCATAGAGAAACATACATTAATTCTCACTCTGGTCACATTCTGATATGTGATATCTGATGCTGGGGAATTCTAAGAGAAGTGTGCTAATTTATATGCATCGGTAATTAAACCCTGAAGTTCAAAATGTTATCTACATCTGAACATTTTAATATTTTACTTTTGTTAAATATTAACAATTTGGACAAATGAATGAATAAATATTTTAAAAAGGAAGATGAGTATGCATTATCATTGGCCAGATGTTCTAGTTAATCGTCAGCTTGATTAGTGTGTAGGAGGCATGAAACTGATAATTATCAGCATCCACGAGCTATATGTGCACAGTACATGCATGTAATAATTAACAGAATGTCATTATGGTTTATTGTTTACTCTGCAGCACTTGACTGGAATGTGTCTCCACTTACTGCTGTTGAGTGTCATCTCTGCTCTACAGAAACACAATATTTAGTAAACATAAAACACATGTGCTACATTTTTCTAAGTAACACCTAAATTGCTTAAGGACTGGCTCACACCATCTTGAATTTGAAATTTGCCACACTGCATGCATGCTAGAGACTCAGAAGCTAGTAGGATTTTATGTCAGGATGTACTCGTGTCTGTATCAGGATGTGTAGTGTCTGTATCAGGATGTACTAGTGTCTGTATCAGGATGTACTAGTGTCTGTTTCAGGATGTGTAGTGTCTGTATCAGGATGTACTAGTGTCTGTTTCAGGATGTTTAATGTCTGTATCAGGATGTTTAATGTCTGTATCAGGATGTGTAGTGTCAGTATCAGGATGTACTAGTGTCTGTATCAGGATCTTTACTGTCTGTATCAGAATGTGTAGTGTCTGTATCCGGATGTACTAGTGTCTGTATCAGAATGTGTAGTGTCTGTATCCGGATGTACTAGTGTCTGTATCAGGATGTACTAGTGTCTCTATCAGGATGTACTAGTGTCTGTATCAGGATGTGTAGTGTCTGTAGTATTAGATTTCCAGGGCTTCAGTAGACATATAAGGGGAAAAAACATGATTTATTTTGCTCCTGTTCCTTAACCTTGTTTGTTTGTGTGTGTGTGTGTATTTATAAAAGAATTAGGCAGACTTACAAAATGTGTTCTGCTTGGGACGTTTTCAAAATTCAATAACCATAAATATACAGTTGCTGACATGCTGAGAAAGACGATTGAAACCCCTCAAAAATGTCTTGTTTATATGAGTCATAAAATTGCTAGGGTTTCATAGCAAATGATTTGCTTTTAAATAGAAAAAATGGGTGTAACATTCCTCAGTTACCATCGTTTTGAATCCACCATTTACCACTAAAATCCAGTGTACATTGTTAAGGCACGCAATTTACATAAACATCCTGGAATGCCTGCTTTGTAGTCTAAAGCAAATCACCCGGAATGACTACATCAATCTTCACACTCTTCACAGACCCCTCCACATGAAGAATGATCTATGTGCTTCTATCTCTTCCCCAAACAGCTTCTGGGGAGCTCATCACGTTCTCATATTTCTCATCTCAAAGAACTCCTGCGCTCCACTCATTTGACCTTATCTACTTCCACTGATGAAGATATGAGATGTTGGGGGTTAACAGCATCTGATTTACACAGGAAACTGCAATCTGATGATATCCCAAACAACTGCTCTACAGTTACACTTATTTTAATATCACGTCATGGATGCAGCAGGAGGCGATAGATATGCAGTTACGTTTTTAATGTCCATATCATCAACAGGACAAAAGCTCTACCAAAATAAGAGTCTGCAAGAAAGCAGAGAGCTTTAGAACAGTAATTAAGCGGTAATTTAAATACTAAGCAGTAATCTAAATAATCTAAATAAGTCCTTCTAACATCGTTCAGGGGTTGAAACGCAGTCTGGCGTTCATGGGGCAGGCAAGTAGAGCACTCAGGACTAAACGATGGGATCTGTGAGGGATTTAAAGCAGACAGGTAATGTGCGACAGGTGTTCTTACCTAAAGAGGGGCGTGTCAATACGTAGCAATGGGGGAGATGTTTAGCAGTGACGTGTCATGGTGTGGGCGTCTCCCCTGTGCTCAGAGACCGGCCTACTGTGACAACATCTTATTAATATTATTAGTATATTCTTATTAATATTGTATTAATATTATTATATTGTTATTCTGCCACCTGTGATCACCTGTGAGTCTAACTTTATTCCTTACATTATTTTTTCAATTTTCCCCTATAAATTAATTCCTTTAATTAATTCCTAAAAAAAATTTAATTCAATTCAACATGAAGTACAGTATGTCTTATGTTTTCTTGGGTTCCTTCTGTGGTGCATGTGGTCTAAATTTATTCCAAAGTATTTGGAATGACAGTCAAGCAAAGAAGAGAAAACTCAGGAAGGTTTCAAACCCTTTTTACCAGCACTGTAGAGACCGTGCTATGACATTTTCACATCATTTTTATACATCCATAGCAGACCACAAGGTTAGCAGTCCAACGAATGTATTATATAGTCTTTATGTAATAACACTCTATTGGTGCTTGTGTGTGTTTGATCTGTGTTCACGCCTGCTGATGGTTTCTCTGGCCTTAGGCGATATAGTGCACGTGTTTCATTACCTTCACCACAGCGGTGCAGTAATTTCACGCCATACACGCTGCTTCCACAGTACTGCTGTAGCCTGCGGAGTCACGGCTGTGCCCCCAGGTGACCAGGTGCCTGTACCAACTATGTACCTGTTTTGCTAGTAACAGGTAACATGGTAAAGTGTATGTATTTGGTATCAACAATCTACTCTGTGCATATTTGTGTTTAGATATTTATACAGTTCTGAATTTCACACAAGCACTGGTTACACTATTATTGTTAAGGAGGCATCCACCTGACCCTTTTGCTTTAGAGGAGTAAAAACAGGAATGTTACTGTAATATGTAATTAATTTTGTAATATGTAATATGCAAATAAGTATTGGGTAGAATGGGCATTTGTCTGTAAAGTAAATATACAAATGCAAAAATACTTTTTACAAAGTACTGCTTCAACCCTTCAGTTCACATTTATTGTCTGGTTGTTTGTTACTTTGTTTGTTTGCTGATTTTTTTCGTATTATAGGTGACCTATGAAGCTGTCGTTTTCCCATTTCCCGTTTCTGTGCTTGTTTCTGTATTTTGGTCATTTTTGCACTTGTTGAATGGTGTGGTGTAACCAACATTTTCTACACTGGTGTCAAAACAGCATTATGATTTCATGTAACTATCAGGAGACCTGGTGACTGTATCAGACAGTGTAACACAAAGGCTTTATCAATAACCTTTAAATTCATCGCAGCCATGAGGTAGCAGTGAACAGCTTTGCACCAGAGAGAGTGAATGAGACAAAGTTTTGAAGCCCTTCAAAGAAAGATAGCCTCTGACCATTTTGTAAAGGACAAACCCATGCTCCACATAGAAGACTCTCTCTTCTATCTCTTTCTCTCTGTTTTCCTCTCCTCTCTCTCTTCTGTCTCTCCTTCTCTCCTTAAGGGTCTTCACATTCACCCAATTTCTCATTTTGAAGAATGAGTACCGTTTGAGCTGTGAAAACTGGGCTACAAAACACAGACATGTGTGTGTGTGTGTGTGTGTGTGTGTGTGTGTGTGTGTGTGTGTGTGTGTGTGTGTGTGTGTGTGTGTGCGTGTGCATTTCATGACTGAGGCTGTGGATGAGATATTACATACTTTTCAAAAGTATAAGAATACAGTTCTGAGGTAGATTAGTACTGCAAAGTCGAGAAATCTAGTCATTACTGCTGTTTCTTCCACCTGTCAGACCTTATGGCAAGAATCACACACACACACACACACACACAGCTAAAATGTCCTTCATCTGTTGTGTATGCTTTTCAGCTATATTGAAAGCAATCCAGCAGGGGTGCTGCAGGCCCTGGTGTAAACAAAATAAATTGAATGTAATAATAAGCCCATAACAGTATATAATAACAACACTGTGTGTGTGTGTGTGTGTGTGTGTGTGTGTGTGTGTGTGTGTGTGTGTGTGTGTTGTGAAATAACTGAATTCATGGGATTAATACAATTAACATGGTCAGAAAATTATGAACTTATATAGATTTTTCAGTTAATTACAAATTTAGCGTATTGATTATTATTATTTTTTTAACGAATAACCATTTTTCTCATACACTGAAGATTTTGCAATGTGAATAACAAGCCATCCATAAAGTATGTGCTGTACGTCTGTGATCCTGAGATATGAAAGGACCCGTTCCATTCATCAAGGGGTGTGTGTGTGTGTGTGTGTGTGTGTGTGTGAGAGAGAGAAAGAGAGAGAGAGAGTGTGTATGAGAAAAAAGCAATGGCACTGAACTGAGAGGTTATTCTGATCTGGGAAGTGTTGACACCCTCTCAATGCTTTCTTGATATTTTTGTTTGTTGTCCATAAACTAAAGGGGATAGAAAAGTGGACTACTGACATATAGCACACATACACAAACACACACTACTCTACTGGCCTGACCAGCCACTGCAGTTCAATTTCCATCTCATTAATTATTCAGAAATACCTCATAAATATGCAAACTCAATTCTCACTCTAAATCATTTGCTTTATACCATCTGGCCATTAGGCAACTTCTTTCTCAGACTGTGGTTAGGGAGGTAACCACATACACACATAAACACACACACACACACACACACACACACACACACACGCACACATGCACGCACACACACACAAACACACACACATCTAGAGAGAGCACAGGCACTACCACACACTGCACAGCAAACATGCCCTATTTGCACAGTACCAAATGTGCAGTATATATATATATATATACACATACACACACTGTATAATATATAACTGGGGATCCAGCCAGAAGTATAGACAGGAGCATGAATGGGTTCACACAGGCAGAGAAACAAGGTCAAAGTGCCTGTCTGTCTGTCTTCATTCCTAGCGTCTCCATCTTATGTCATCTTTGGTCTTTGCAGGTCTCCTCTGACTCATATATGGCACATTCACCAACCAACCTGCTGTTTTCCAGCTGAGTGGAATTCACATCTTTAAGGACAACTGGATCCGGGTTCACAGGGGTGTTTATCTACTGGTCAGTCTGGATTCATTTCTCTGTTAGATACAGTACAGGAACATATTGAGCTCATGATGGATAAGAACATTTGGAGGTGAAGGATTCGCCAGTGTTTGTCCTTCCTTGTAAAGCAATGCTTGATCAGTTAGTTATCCTGTTACTTTATGTACATTTTGTAATGATCAGAAATATTCCATAGGTCATGTTTACTGTGTTACTGCATGGACCAGATTAACTGCTCCCAACACACACACACACACACACACACACACACACACACACACACACACACACACACACACACACCAGCACATAGATGTTCAGGTGTCCGCACAAACCTCTCCCTAAGCTTGGCATTCAGCACTACATCTGATATGACCTCCATCTACCTGAACACCTGTCCCTGCACCTGCCTATTTAACACACACACACACACACACACACACACACACACACACACACTGACTCTCTCCCTCTCTCTGGTTCTTTCTCTACAGGTGAACAAAACCCATTCAAAGTCTATCTCAGCCCTCTACATTCCATTTTTCTTACCTCCACAAGTAAAACACACACACACACACACACACACACACACACACACACACACACACACACAGCACCTGTCATCCATCTGTTATTTCCAGGAGAGCTGAAGAGAAAGAGAAGTGGCAAAAGGTCACAGGATGGTGCAGCTTAATTACACAGCTCTCCTGATTACATTATAATTATGAACAGGTGGGTGTGGGTCTGTATGTGTTCATGCTGGTCTGATTTGATGAAATGCTCCTTTAGCAGTGGAGTCCAAACAGGCAGGGAGTGTGTACTGGACAGAGTGACAGGATCCTTATATGCACATCCCAAACAAGAAACATCCCAAGCATGTACTGGCTGAAAACAAGAAAACAAGCAGTTATGTAACTTTTGGAAAACTGAAAAAAGCAGACAGAAACTCAAATAAAATTGAATAAATGAGGAATGCTGTAATTAGAGATAAAATGAAAATGAAAAATGGAAGATGTTTTGTGAGTTATTGCTGTGTTCCTTTATTTGACAGTCATGACTCAACTCGTGAAGAAAAGTCTTATGACACACCAATGTGGCCTATCATCTTAATAAATAATTATATAGTAGGACAATGTGGACAGTGTGACACCTCTTCAGGATTCACTGAAACTGAAGCAACTGGGTTCACTGAAAACTTCTGCAAAGGTAGATCTGAATGTTTTGTTTCTTTATCCACACAAGATCTACAAATATGTTTATATCATTTATAATAATAATACTATAAGAATAATACTATTATTATTATTATTATTATTATTATTATTATTATTATTATTATTATTATTATTATTATGATAATGCCATCATCATATGTGTCACGGTATGGAGCCCCCCTGCCGGCCGCCTCCGTCAGCAGCTGCAGTATTTCTTGCTGTCCTGTTGTTGGTTGTGTTTGTTCCTCAGGTGGGCGGTGCCCATTAGGAAACCCGACACCTGAGGGTCGTTTGTCTGTGTATACAGTATATGTGTTGTCTTTGTACTACTTGACCGCTGGTTATTGCATTCTTAATTTGGTTTAGTTCATTCTATCCATGAAATCCTTTATTTTCCCTTAGACTGGCGTGATCACTTGCTTCTGTTTTTGCACTCCCTTGCCCGTCACAATATATCATATCATCTATCTCAAGTTAAGACTAGCCTAAAAGTTGGAAATAGTCACCATAACTCATAAAATTGTTACAATATGTATACTCATTGAGAGGAAGCTTACTAACTGACTCTTGCTTTAATATTACCAAATGAGCCATACCTACATCTCTCCAGCCATGAATCATGACAGGCTCAAAGATAAAACAGCAGTTATGATATGCCTGTCTAGAAAACAAAAACAAAACACTCTTATTGTACAGAAAGTCCTAATTAAATTCTGTTTAAGATTGCTGAGCGTTTGTTCTTGAAGTTATTTATTTTTATAATATGATCCGTGAGATCTGCTTTACATAGAAAAACTGTATTAAAAATAAGCCTGAATGTTTTCCTGGCTGAAAAATGCACAAGCTTTATACTCTTTTCACTGTTTTTCATTATAAAAGTCATTATCATGCTATTTATTTTTCTTTGTCTTCTCTTAAAAAAAACACTGTGTGCAAAAGTGCTAGCAGTGGAGGGGAGGGTTGGAGTGTCACTAAAGGTTTAATGAATTAACTGCTATGACTAAAGTCTATGTGTCTGACTGGCGTACAGACAGACTTGATTGGTACAACTGGCTAATAAAGTTTTCTAGGACATGAGATCAAAGCCATCTGTGGCTAGGGGTCTATAACGCACTATTGGCCATGCACTTATGTGATTGGAAGCATAGCATGGCTGCTCTATTCCTACAAACACAGAGAGATGCTAATCAAGACCATGTGATTAATTATGTATGTGGAATTCAGCTGTTAGTGTCAAGCAAGATGTACCCATGGATTTTGACATAAATGTTTGATATAGGTGTAAAGCAAACACACAAGCAATACTCCAGGACCTGGAGAACAGCCGTACAAATGCGCTTGTGCATAAAACTGCAAAGCAGGCAGGGAACCTCCTGAGATCCTGACTATTTAAAAATTTCTCCTTGCTATTTGTAACTAGTAGGAAGTTACAGCCGTGGAACCTGAGCAATGTCTTTGAACTGGAGATGGGTTTATAAAATAGCGATGTCCTTGTACGAAGACATTAATATGTGTGACGAGGACGCAGGGACTCCAGTACTTCAGAAGCTCCTCCTCCTATCTTCAGAAGCTCCTCCTCCTATCCTCTCCACTTCCCACCCAAGTTCCTGAGCCAGGAGACATCAGCAGGGTTTGTGGAGTGAGTGATTATTATCTGCTTACATCAGTGACAGCAATGATGCCAATCCACAGGAGCTAAACAAGATGGTGAGATCACACGTTGGGTATCAAGCAACGTACACTCCCTTCCCAGGCTGGTTGTGGTCCTTCTCCACCCTGGCAGTGATCTTGTCTCTCTCTACGGTAGCTTTGTACTGTACGTACTGACCTAGCTACTGGTTTAGATTGGATCAAACTACTGGTAGAGATCACACCTAGCTACTGGTTTAAATTGGACCTAACTACTGGTAGAGATCAGACCTAGCTACTGGTTTAGATTGGACCAAACTACTGGTAGAGATCACACCTAGCTACTGGTTTAAATTGGACCTAACTACTGGTAGAGATCAGACCTAGCTACTGGTTTAGATTGGACACTAGTTGATGACCAGAGGTCAGACTATGGGACCAACTATTCCATGAACATTCCAGATATAGAATGTGATCTGACATCCTTTGTCCAAGATGATGTCTCCTGGTAGACCATTATAACAACCTAGACCACAGCAGAAAGTTTTCTAAACAAGATGTCATAGCAGGCTTTAGAGTATCTGCTGATACTAAAAGACCTTCTGAGAGTCTGTGGCAAAGTCCGCTGAAAAACGAGACTGTCAGATTGTGCAGGTTACAATTTCCTCCTGGGAACTGACACTGTAGCCTTGTGATACATCTGCAAGATTTAAAATACTACCATATGCCCATGGTGGGTCTGCATGACACATGGTTGTAGAATAGCTGGAAAGTCAATAGGGTAAAAAGCCCCCTCTTACCCCCCAACCACCCCCTGGCGTGTCTGTGTGTGCGTATGTATGTTCGTATGCGTTAGTCACAACACTTGTTCCTTTTTCCGTAATGTTCTGCACTTGTGTCTTGTGTATGTTCTTGTATTTAAGCATGTGTCTTGTGCAGTGTCTTGTCCCGCTGTCTGACTTCGTCCCCGTATGAGTTTGAACACTCTGTGTTTGTGATAGCGTTAAGCGTTATTAGCATTATAAATGAACAACTGTGTTAAGTTGTGACGTTGCTCTCGTCTCTCTGCTCTCACTTCACATCACTGCAATCGCTTGTTATAATTGGCTCATTAAACCCTTGGAAACCTTTTGCATTTTTTTCCTTTTTTTCTTGCACATTCTTTGTCCATGAAAAATAAGATGTATTATTATCACCCATAGATCCATGCACAATAACAAATACCTGTAACAACAGAACAAATGTTGGCAGTTAATCAATATGTTCAGCCACCTTGTTGCTGCTGTATATTTACATGGTGCGATGCCTTCAGTTGATTATCTTTGGTTTCTGAATAGCACCAAGGTTCTGGGAAGCCTGAATGGACCCGTTCAAGAGATATTTTGGTTGATATTTTGGTCAGCACATTCCAGGTTACTTCCTGGATCTGGAATGTGCGCACACATGGAACACGATGTCCAAGCTCCACGCATCAGTGAATAGTAATGCCTCCGACTCTACAGGAGAAGTTCAGCACCATCTCTGTGCTTCCTACTTTGCTTCTCAGTGATTCTTCACACCAACTCACATGGCGAGGAGATACTCCACAAGCATTCAGTTCTTGGACACCAGATCCCCAATGCACTATGCTGATCTATGTTAGCCATTGTTGGTGCAAGTGAACCTGCATGGTGAGGACTGAGACCAAGGCAAAGAAAAATGATTGTCAGTGAGCAGGAACTCCTTGCTATATGACTAGGGTTAGGAAAAGGACAGACACTACATGAAACTGACACTTGTGTGTTTTGATATTTGGTGTGTGCTCCAGTACTACCCTCAATAGACATACTCTTCCAGGTTTGGTAAGTACATGAAGATCTTATCGATGTAAACCATGACATATTGCTTGAGAATGTCACAAAGGACCTTTTTGCAAGGTATTCATACTGCCGGCAATATATGGAGAAGGCAATTTTCCTTCACCAATCCTGATTCTGACTCAGGTTAGTTCTTATTTGGTATACATTAATCATGTGCACGGGTGTGAGAACTGTCATTTCCTGACGTCCAGGCTGACCCCACAATGTTCGAATATTCCCCATCGTAGACTGGTAAAGGTTCTTTGCTCTCTTCTTCAAAGCGTCTGCTGGATGTGCATGTGCTGAAGCTCTGGATCTTCACACTTCCAGCAAGATGTCCAACCAGGTAATGGGAGATGAGCTGGCCCAGGTGCAGGGAACCATAATGACAGTCTCTATTCCCACAACACCTTGGCAGAAAGTGGTGATGAGAGACCAACCATGTCATCCTCTGCTGGTTACTACACTGCACACTGTTGCTGAAGTATTTCTTTGACTGAATCTGAGAAGTTGTTCCCCACAGTCCCTGTCTAGCTAAACAAGGAAGACAAAGAACCATTTCACATCTCACTGCTGCTCCCAGACAGCTGCGTCCCAGATCCTTTCTTTCCAAGTCAGTAAGTTGATAATGAAAGACACCTTATGCCTTGAATGGTCAATGGGGAAAAAAGCCTTAGAGACAATACGTAAGAAAAGGACGACTGAAGACCCATAAGAGCTACACATGGACTCAATGGCAGGGCTTGGTAATGAGCGCAAAACCAGGATAGGTGTAAGTGCAGGTAATGACAGTGGACTGGTTAACAGGTGTTAGCACTTAGGGGAGATGGGGTAAGGGAGAATGGTGGCGCGCACACACACACACACACACACACACACACACACACACACACGTGTTCATGGCAGTAGCTGCCTTCCTAGCTTCAGCTCTGCTGTCCTACATAAAAGACAAAGGTGGAGTTTGGCTATTTTTTACATATTTTTGAAGTTTGATAGCAGGGGAGACATAGATGGCGGATGAGAACCGTAATAACTGAGTTATGTAGCTTACTCAATGTCATGACTTTTATCTTCCCCAAAACCACCATTTGGATAAAATGTATAGTGTAGTGTCAGTGCACACATACAGATCCTTTACAGGACATAACCCAGCCTCAACACTGCTTCAGGGTTGTTTAGAGAGAATATCAAAAACACATTCATTATGCTGCACTGTACATCAAGCATAAACATAGTTTGGGTGTCTTGTCAAGAAGAGAGATGCATGGCCATAAGTGCCAACATGCTCAGGAGTCCGAGCAGGAAATGGGGGTTGTGTACCACAATCTTAGCACTATTAGCACTAATGCCAGAGCAGTTTTATGTGGAACGTCCATCCACCTGCATTTTCTCATTCCCCTCGTCTCTGAAATATAACCTTAGCATTGATAAGCTTTCATGCTCCTCTTCCACATGATCTCTCTCTCTCTCTCTCTCTCTCTCTCTCTCTCTCTCTCTCTCTCACACACACTCGCCTCCTCTCTCTCCCTCTAATTCTTCTCTTTCATGCTTTCATGCGGGATGAAAACCTTCCTCTGAGGGTCTCTGGAGACTGGACTCTGCGCTTTTGGTAAGGTACAGGCATAAACTCACAACTGCAGCCTGTGACTGCAGGGTGACTCTGTACTATCCTGACTGCACTGTTGACCTGGGCTGCCTGAGCTAGTCCAGCCCCATTAAGCCAGTGCTGGTGAGTGTGTCTGAGCTACAGCAGAATGCTAATCAAGTCACAAGATGCAGACTGGCGATGGCTGGCATGTGGCACTCCTTCCAAATGGGACTCTGTAGTTTTCTTCAAATTGATCAGTGAATCCTACAGACATATAAATTCCTGCCTCTTCCTACAAATGTGTTGTAACAGTCTGCAGCTTCTTGTCTCCCCTGCTCTGAAATACCGAATTCAACTGACATAAACTATGTAAACTAATTTTTATGTTATACCTGGATGTACAGGCATACACACACAACACATTGCTTTGCCACAGTACACTTTTAAATTTTATTCAAATGTTAGTCAATAAAAACAAACAAACAAACAAAATTATAGAGTGAAGATGAGGGGATTCATCAGACTACAGGAGTTGTGAATCTTACTGCACATTCAACTTTGCTAATACCATTCTTTCATCTGTGCGTTTAAAACAAGCACACAAGAGCTAGAAATACTTTAAATACTTTTAAATTCAAGAATGGCCTCCTGTCAATCAACCAGAGCTTTTTGTTTAAATATGTGTTTCTCTGCCTGTGCAGATGTGACATGAAGAACCCCCATTGAGATGTCTTATTATCTTGAAACTACTTCGCAGGCTTTTAGGCAGTTTCAAAAGAACAAAGTTTAAAAATATCTATGACAGAAAAGAACCTAGTAAAGAAAATGGCTCGAATCTGATCTATTCATTTCATTCATGAAGACACATCAAGGAAACTTCACAGCTATGTTTCTTAGGCTTACATTTTTGGTTCGTTTGTTCTTAAACTTTGCTGTATTCCAAAAAAAAAAAAAAAGACAGAGGGCTTAGACGTTTCAGTGGTTGGTCATCGATTTACTTGTGTTGCTGTTATCGTGCTAGCAGCTGACTGAGAGACAGTGGAGATGGGAGAAGTGCATTCTGATGTCTGCAGTCTGACGCCTGCTAACATGCTGCTGTGAACCGTTACTAGTGACTCACACAGCCACAAACCACCACTCCCCAATTACATCTGTTCAAAGGCAGTTACCTACCTAACAAAGTACTTCTCCAACTTTATGCATCACATCTAAATTCTCCTATTTTTCAGGCTTCCACAAACTTCCTATATACATATATATATATATATATATATATATATATATATATATATATATATATATATATATATATATATATATATATATATGTATATATATATATATATATATATATATATATATATATATATATATATATATATAGAGAGAGAGAGAGAGAGAGAGAGAGAGAGAGAGATAGACAGACAGACAGCCAGACAAACAGATATAGATGCATAGATGGATATACTTTATTGATCCCAAAGAAGAATATATAGAATATATTCTTATATATATGAATATATATATTGGAATTATCCATTTACACGGCAGATGCTGCCACATTAGCTGGTGGCCACATCAGTACACTGTGCTCTGTCACATGTGAGAGGCGACTGGAGACTCTGTCAGCCACTATTGTTTCAGTGTGAGTCAGAAGACCACCACATGAGCCCCTGCACTTATAACTTATAAATCACCACACCATGCAAGAGAAAATTCATATTTAGACTTTCGGCTGCATGAAATCCAACATAATCATTCTCTCTCTTTATAATTCCTGTCTAAGGGCGACGCGATCACTAATACTATACTTGTATACTTTTATGCTGCATGAACACAGATAAGATTCATGCCATTCAGCCCATAATCTGATGCAGTCTGACTCCCAGGCAATTTCACTGCCATCCAATGGTGCAAAATGTAGTTGGACAATAGTGGCAAAACTGTGTTGAATCACTGATTAGTTAACCACGGCGTAGCCCATAGTTATCAATTCTGACTTTAAAATATAGCTGAGGTACAGAGAGATGTTCAAAAGTGGAAAAATATAAGTCCAAGTCAAGGCACGAGTCTTTAGGCTGGAGTCCAAGTCAAGTCTCAAGTCAGAACCAGGATAAGTTTAGAGACAGGAGATGGAAAATAACTATTTAATATAGGACTATTACCTTAGTAGCATTGTAGGCCATTTCCACGTTTTGGGAAATTTCTGTCTCTTATCGCCAATAGCATTGAGAATTTTAAAAATGTAAGCTTCCGTCTTAGCCTTTAAATTTAAACACATTTAAACTATATTTTAGCAAAAAATCACATGTGAAAACTATTTAAATCACTAATAACGGTGTAATTTTGCATGCTCACACTCGTATAGAAGGCTCCACTCATTTCTGCTCCTCGGTTATTTGTCCTCGGTTATTAAAACTCTTAACGTGGTGGCGATATTGGGGCACATCTGTTGATGCTAGTGTCAAACAAAAATATCATTAAGGAAGGTTTCTCGTTAAGTCAAATGAGTCTTGTACTCTAATTTATACACACATCACTCCTGTAAAACAATAATTGTTTTACAATAACCTATCCAGGTGTGTTTTCAGGTGCCTTATGAAGTTTGATGTGGTGTTCCGGTGTATTTAATTTGTTTCCCACATTATTTACACGTTGCGTCCTTCGGTTTTGTCCAAGGATTTAAACTCCCTGTAGCCAAAGACTCCACGTGCGGTACTCCAGCCGTAGCCATGGCAACCTCGTTTGTTTACATTTGTTTGCTTCCTGCTCGCGATAACCTGATGTCGTGATACATCACGAAAAAACGGTCTGCGTCATGGGTTATTTTGGACCAGTCTGAGTGGAGTATAGAGTCATTAGGGTCAAGTTTCAAATCAAGTCTGAAGTCTTTTTGTAGGTGACTTAAGTGTGACTTCGACTCGAGTCGCTAACTCTGTGGTAAGGTATGTCTAATGAATCATCCCTCCCATTTGAATACTGACCACCTATTAAGATAGAAGGCTCTAATTGTTTATTAGAGTATAATATATTGAACTGGACACATATTGATTGTATTGAACACCTAGTTGGTTTTTCTGCTGTCTCCTTTTCATGGCAGTTTGTGCTTTTAAAATTCCTTTCACTTTTTTTTTTACTTTAAGTTTGAAAAAAAAAACTCACCCTGAAACGAGATCAAAGCATTTAAAGTAAAATGATCTGCCGTAAGAGACTGAAAGGAGACCAAAATCATGGCCCCAGAGTAAAATCTCCCTCGATAATCGCAAACTTCATCACTTCAAAGCACAGTGCAGCTACTACTACCAGACGGTAGCTGTGTGTGTGTGTGTGTGTGTGTGTGTGTGTGTGTGTGTGTGTGTGTGTGTGTGTGTGTGTGTGTGTGTGCGCGCGTGTGTGTGTGTGTGTGTGTGTGTGTGTGTGTGTGTGTGTGTGTGTGTGTGTGTGTGTGTGAATAAATATGTGCGCACACATGGGTGAGAGAGATAACTCTTTTAGTGCTTAGGCTACATCACAAGATTTTTACATATTTTTGATATCTGGAGCACTCTCTGTTTACAGTATGAGGCTGAATGTGACATGGCCCGTTATGTCATGGGTCATGTCCACTATTTAGAGCACACCTGGGACGCACTCAAATACGATTTGAATACAAATACAATTATGAGTCAGTCATGAAACTGAAATGTCAGGACCAAGAATCTGAAGTTCCAAGAATGCAACTATTTTTTTCTTTATATGAAATTACCTTTGGACAAAGATTCAGTAGCTCCCCTGGTGCCAGTAAATGCAAACATTGACAAAGCATTTTGACAACCCAGGCCTGCTCATTTGCATAACACTATCTCCAGAGAAAATATGTAAATTATGTTTCATAACGAGGAGGCATTTACAAAAACCCATGGTAAGCAAAATGCTGCTCTATACACACTTACACACCTTCACTTTGTTTCTTACAAATACACCCATTTACTCTGATGTCCTGTCTTTTCTTTCCATTTGTCATAAGCAAATTCAAAACCTGCAGGATTCAACACTTCTGCTGTGCTTTCTGTGCTGTCGCTAGGATGTGTATATGTGTCTAGATGTTCTGTGTGTGTGTGTGTGTGTGTGTGTGTTCTCGATTCACATTTGCATTTCAGACTGATTAAAGCATACTTACACACATTTCTCAACAAGCATGGGTAGGAGATTGCGTTGAAGAGGCCCATGTCAATGCAGGTACAGTCTGCTAAATTAAATTCGGTCAGATGGAATTTACCTTGTCTGTATTGATGTGCTGAGTGGGATGTCATTACAATCACAACCCGTCACATACTGACTGTAAAAGCCTGATGGATGTCACATGTGCTGGATAGACTATTTACTTCCTATGGGCTACCTGATTGGTTGACTCGTGTGTGGTACGTTATTTACTTCAGGTTCTGTGCTGCTGGTATGCTGTCAGCATGCTATGCTTTTACTCTTTAATTATTTGGACTTAGCTGCTTGTAATGGTATGTTAATGGACAGTGGGAAACAGGAAGGTTTTACACAAGTTACAGTCTGTGTGGAATCTAATATTTCCAATTGCTGTATTCACTTGAGAGTTTTTTTTCTGTATGAATAAGATTAATAATGTTTTAGCAAATGTTTATCTGTGTACGTCTGTGAATCTGGCCATTTCTTGACTGGCTTTACTCCAACTAAACTGCTTGAATACTGTTCTTTAACCATCTTTTAAAGATTTGTAAAGATTCTTGTTTTTATAATCAAGAGGGTGTTGAAATGTAATTCAATAGAGTAATGCTATGTTGTCTAAATATCTTATCTTTGTATCTTTTCTGTCATATTTAACCGACAGCCAAATTGTTTAGCCCCAAACTGATATAAATTAATACATGATTGACTGGATAGTGGTCGTGTTAAAAAAGTGATGGCTTCTGAAAGTGTGATGGCTTCAGTCAGCAATTACAGAGAAGGTCCTGACAAACATCTATTCAGACCTGAGTGTGTGTGAATGTGTGTGTTTGTGTGGGGTGGGGGGTTGGGCATGCATTAGAGTGGTCACATGCACCTTTGTGTGTGTTTACAGGTGCACGTAAGTGTGTCGCACATTAAAGGTGTGATCTGGATCATGTTTCAACTCTACAAGCGTAAGTGTGTCACACATTAAAGGTGTGATCTGGGTCATGTTTCAGCTGTACAGGTGTAAGCGTGTCACACATTAAAGGTGTGATCTGGATCATGTTTCAACTCTACAAGCGTAAGTGTGTCACACATTAAAGGTGTGATCTGGGTCATGTTTCCGCTGTACAGGTGTAAGTGTGTCACACATTAAAGGTGTGATCTGGATCATGTTTCCGCTGTACAGGAGTAAGTGTGTCACACATTAAAGGTGTGATCTGGATCATGTTTCAGCTGTATAGGAGTAAGTGTGTCACATATTAAAGGTGTGATCTGGATCATGTTTCAGTTGTACAGGAGTAAGTGTTTCACACATTAAAGGTGTGATCTGGATCACGTTTCAGCTGTACAGGTGTGTGTCACACATTAAAGGTGTGATCTGAATCATGTTTCTGCTGTACAGGAGTAAGTGTGTCACACATTAAAGGTGTGATCTGGATCATGTTTCAGTTTTACAGGTGTGTGTCACACATTAAAGGTGTGATCTGGATCATGTTTCAGCTGTACAGGAGTAAGTGTGTCACACATTAAAGGTGTGATCTGGGTCATGTTTCCGCTGTACAGGTGTAAGTGTGTCACACATTAAAGGTGTGATCTGGATCATGTTTCAGTTGTACAGGAGTAAGTGTGTCACACATTAAAGGTGTGATCTGGCTCATGTTTCAGTTTTACAGGTGTGTGTCACACATTAAAGGTGTGATCTGGATCATGTTTCCGCTGTACAGGTGTAAGTGTGTCACACATTAAAGGTGTGATCTGGATCATGTTTCAGTTGTACAGGAGTAAGTGTGTCACACATTAAAGGTGTGATCTGGGTCATGTTTCAGTCTTACAGGTGTGTGTCACACATTAAAGGTGTGATCTGGATCATGTTTCCGCTGTACAGGTGTAAGTGTGTCACACATTAAAGGTGTGATCTGGATCATGTTTCAGTTGTACAGGAGTAAGTGTGTCACACATTAAAGGTGTGATCTGGATCATGTTTCAGTTTTACAGGTGTGTGTCACACATTAAAGGTGTGATCTGGATCATGTTTCAGCTGTACAGGTGTAAGTGTGTCACACATTAAAGGTGTGATCTGGATCATGTTTCAGCTGTACAGGAGTAAGTGTGTCACACATTAAAGGTGTGATCTGGATCATGTTTCAGCTGTACAGGAGTAAGTGTGTCACACATTAAAGGTGTGATCTGGGTCATGTTTCAGGTGTACAGGAGTAAGTGTGTCACACATTAAAGGTGTGATCTGGATCACGTTTCAGCTGTACAGGTGTAAGTGTGTCACACATTAAAGGTGTGATCTGGATCACGTTTCAGCTGTACAGGTGTGTGTCACACATTAAAGGTGTGATCTGGATCATGTTTCCGCTGTACAGGTGTAAGTGTGTCACACATTAAAGGTGTGATCTGAATCATGTTTCAGTTTTACAGGTGTGTGTCACACATTAAAGGTGTGATCTGGATCATGTTTCAGTTGTACAGGTGTAAGTGTGTCACACATTAAAGGTGTGATCTGGATCATGTTTCAACTGTACAGGAGTAAGTGTGTCACCCATTAAAGGTGTGATCTGGGTCATGTTTCTGCGGTACAGGTGTAAGTGTGTCACACATTAAAGGTGTGATCTGGGTCACGTTTCAGGTGTACAGGACTAAGTGTGTCACACATTAAAGGTGTGATCTGGGTCACGTTTCAGGTGTACAGGTGTAAGTGTGTCACACATTAAAGGTGTGATCTGGGTCACGTTTCAGGTGTACAGGACTAAGTGTGTCACACATTAAAGGTGTGATCTGGGTCACGTTTCAGGTGTACAGGTGTAAGTGTGTCACACATTAAAGGTGTGATCTGGGTCATGTTTCAGTTGTACAGGTGTAAGTGTGCCACACATTAAAGGTGTGATCTGGGTCATGTTTCAGATGTACAGGTGTAAGTGTGTCACACATTAAAGGTGTGATCTGGGTCATGTTTCCGTGGTACAGGTGTAAGTGTGTCACACATTAAAGGTGTGATCTGGATTATGTTTCTGCGGTACAGGTGTAAGTGTGTCACACATTAAAGGTGTGATCTGGGTCACGTTTCAGGTGTACAGGACTAAGTATGTCACACATTAAAGGTGTGATCTGGGTCATGTTTCAGGTGTACAGGAGTAAGTGTGTCACACATTAAAGGTGTGATCTGGATCACGTTTCAGCTGTACAGGAGTAAGTGTGTCACACATTAAAGGTGTGATCTGGATCATGTTTCTGCGGTACAGGTGTAAGTGTGTCACACATTAAAGGTGTGATCTGGGTCACGTTTCAGGTGTACAGGACTAAGTGTGTCACACATTAAAGGTGTGATCTGAGTCACGTTTCAGGTGTACAGGTGTAAGTGTGTCACACATTAAAGGTGTGATCTGGGTCATGTTTCAGGTGTACAGGAGTAAGTGTGTCACACATTAAAGGTGTGATCTGGGTCATGTTTCAGGTGTACAGGACTAAGTGTGTCACACATTAAAGGTGTGATCTGGATCACGTTTCAGCTGTACAGGCGCCTGTTCGTCCTCCCAAGGCACCGGCGTGCTCCCTGGCACACGTAAACGCTAGCGCGCTCTTTCTCTGAAGTTTTCCGATGCAGTTTGTTTCCATGGCAACAAGAGCCCTTGTTCCTCTGCAGTTGCCTGCTTGTTTTTTTTTTTTTTTGCGTGTTTAATTATGAATGAAGGGGTCTGGTAATGAGAGACAGAGAAGGAGAAAGGTCCAGAGTTAAACATGCACAGGTTTCTCTCTTCTCTGTGAAAAGCAACAGAAAGTTTTGTTAAAAGCATCTTTCTCCAGAATCAGCATAGCTTTAATGTTCATACAGACACATGTCCATACACTCACACACACACACACACACACACACACACACACACACACACACACACACACACACACACACTGAACAATATTCCAGTGTCTATCTGCTCATGCCCAACTTGACACTGTTGTGTTAAAGAATGAATTACTCCATGAGCTACAAAGGAAACAGCTCCCCCACCCTAGTTATTTGGGTTCTATGCAAAACGATCAAACAAGGTAGCACAACAAATATCTTAAATCAGAAATCATATTTCTTTTTATATTATATATGTACAATGTCCCGGCAGACTATGTCTTATGAACAGCAACTATCAATAGGGTATAAATCTGTCTTTACAGTCAGTAGGGAGAATACTATGCACAGTGCTGTGTATGGGAGAGAGAGGTATTTCTGAAATAATTCCAGGACAACAGACCAGGGCTAATCAACTGCAGTCCTCAAGATACGTCAAGCGGCAAAGCTCAGCTCTGTTTGAAATGGGCTACACACCATGTACTGCATACTGCACTCAGTGTATACTGGATACCTTGTGGTATGCAGTGTAGTATCCAGTGTACAACAAAAGTGAACCGTAAAAGGTCACGTGAACATTATGCAGTTTCTATCCACTTAGGAAAGACTTCCCATCACCGTTGATTGTATTCAGTACATCATGAAGATTTTGGTCGCATACTGGAATGTTTGTTGAAAGAGTGAATCATCTAGTCATCTGGGTATCTTTAGAGATATTAGAATTTTATTTTGCTCACATACTGCATACAACAGTGATTTGGGACCCAATCAGTATGCAAGTAGTATGCAGTAGGCTATTTCAAACACAGTCTTAGCACACCTCATTCTAGCTACCACTGAGGGCCTTGATCAACCGGATCAGCTGGCGTAGATTAGGACGGGAGTTAAACTCTGCAGGGTGGTAGATCGTCAGGACCAGAGGGCGGTAAATGAAATGCGAATGAGAAGGAACACCGCTGCAAGGTCAGAACCACGGGTCCTAAACAATTTCACGGCTCCCACGGACTCCGCGGATCCGTCTGCCAGAGCGCGTTGGGTTCAGCCGCTGCTAACCCCACTAATGTACGGCCGGGCCATGTGTGAGATGATGAAGGGATTTTAGAGGGGGTTTCACACGCCATGCGGACGATCATGTGCAATAAGTGTGATTTATGGCCTTGCCGAGTTGAACAGATGAGCGCACTTCCGGCGGCTTAACCATTTCATTTTTCTTTCTACAGGTCAAAACTTCATTGACTGAGAATCGCAGCTGAAAACACACACACACACACAAAAAAAAACAGAACACAGGACTGTTGAAGAGAAGCAACAACATCTGATGCCGCTTTCTGGCTTTCCAGCTAAGATAACACATTTAGTTTTATATATATACTCACTGGCCACTTTATTAGGTACACCTGTCCAACTGTTCATTAATGCAAATGTCGAATCAGCCAATCACATGCCAGTATCTTAATGCATTTAGGCATGTAGACATGGCCAAGACGATCTGCTGCAGTTCAATCTGAGCATCAGAATGGGGAAGAAAGGTGATTTAAGTGACTTTGAACGTGGCATGGTTGTTGGTGCCAGACGGGCTGGTCTGAGTATTTCAGAAACTGCTGATCTACTGAGATTTTCACGTACAACCATCTCTAGTGTTTACAGAGAATGGTTTGAAAAAGAGAAAATATCCAGTGAGCGGCAGTTCTGTGGGCACAAATGCCTTGTTGATGCCAGAGGTCAGAGGAGAATGGCCAGACTGGTTCGAGCTGATAGAACGGCAACAGTAACTCAAATAACCATCGTTACAACCGAGGCATGCAGAAGAGCATCTCTGAACACACAACACGTCGAACCTTGAGGTGGATCGGCTACAGCAGCAGAGGAAACAGGCTACAATTCACACAGGCTCACCAAAATTGGACAATAGAAGATTTGAAAACATGCCTGGTATGATGAGTCTGTGATATTCGGATGGTAGGGTCAGAATTTGGCATCAACAACATGAAAGCATGGATCCATCCTGCCTTGTATCAACGGTTCAGGCTGGTGGTGGTGGTGCAATTGTGTGGGGGATATTTTCCTGGCACACTTAGTACCAATTGAGCATCGTGTCAACGCCACAGCCTACCTGAGTGTTGTTGCTGACCATGTCCATCCCTTGATGACCACAGTGTACCCATCTCCTGATGGCTACTTCCAGCAGGATAACGCACCATGTCATAAAGCGTGAATCATCTCAAACTGGTTTCTTGAACACAACAATGAGTTCACTGTACTTGAATGTCCTCCACAGTCACCAGATCTCAATCCAATAGAGCACCTTTGGGATGTGGTGGAACGGGAGATTCACATCATGGATGTGCAGCTGACATCTGCAGCAACTGTGTGACGCTATCATGTCAATATGGACCAGACTCTCTGAGGAATGTTTCCAGTACCTTGTTGAATCTATGCCATTAAGATTAAGGCAGTTCACAAGGCAAAAGGGTGTATATATACATATATACATTTTAAAATGTTTATATAGAGCATAGGCCCTTAATGCAATATCTTATGTTTATCTCACGGACAGTGCAACTAGTCACAGAGTTACAGTGTAATGAGACTGGAATGACTGTCTTAAATTCCTTGCAGTTGTACCAAATCCAGCCAGGGTTTAGGGTAAAACGTGTTCATACTTGATGGAATTCATTAGAAGATTAACAAGAGCTTTGAGAGCTAAACCTTCAACATTGCCCCAGATTTTATACAAAATATTTTTTTTCTGCTCTCTTCCCTGTAACTGTGCAATTTTTGCTGCCAAACGTAACAATGTTAGGCAACACATGACCACAGTTCTACAGTGGTTTTACAGTTACCTCAGCATCCAGCTCCCAGAAAGCTGACATTTATTCTGCAAATCAAACGCATTTGGTTTTGTTGATTGCTCTATATAAATCTTCACTGCTCTCGTGTTCCAAACACATTTCAAGTCGCTGACTTTATCAAGGTAGCTACCTGTCATGTAGTGCCAGAGCTTTTCAACTAGATGGTGAAGCAGTCACCAATAAAAAACTAGCGCTACGTTGCCAAAAAATTTTGACCATTTTCCAGAACATTCTAATGTCAGGTCTCTGAAGGCCATGTTCCAGAACATTCTAATGACAGGTCTCTGAAGACCATTTTCCAGAACATTCTAATGTCAGGTCTCTGAAGGCCATGTTCCAGAACATTCTAATGACAGGTCTCTGAAGACCATTTTCCAGAACATTCTAATGACAGGTCTCTGAAGACCATTTTTCAGAACATTCTAATGTCAGGTCTCTGAAGGCCATGTTCCAGAACATTCTAATGACAGGTCTCTGAAGACCATTTTCCAGAACATTCTAATGTCAGGTCTCTGAAGGCCATGTTCCAGAACATTCTAATGTCAGGTCTCTGAAGACCATTTTTCAGAACATTCTAATGTCAGGTCTCTGAAGACCATTTTTCAGAACATTCTAATGTCAGGTCTCTGAAGGCCATGTTCCAGAACATTCTAATGACAGGTCTCTGAAGACCATTTTCCAGAACATTCTAATGTCAGGTCTCTGAAGGCCATGTTCCAGAACATTCTAATGTCAGGTCTCTGAAGACCATTTTTCAGAACATTCTAATGTCAGGTCTCTGAAGACCATTTTTCAGAACATTCTAATGTCAGGTCTCTGAAGGCCATGTTCCAGAACATTCTAATGACAGGTCTCTGAAGACCATTTTCCAGAACATTCTAATGTCAGGTCTCTGAAGGCCATGTTCCAGAACATTCTAATGACAGGTCTCTGAAGACCATTTTCCAGAACATTCTAATGTCAGGTCTCTGAAGGCCATGTTCCAGAACATTCTAATGACAGGTCTCTGAAGGCCATGTTCCAGAACATTCTAATGGCAGGTCGCTGAAGACCATTTCAATTTGACTGCTGACGTTCAGCCAGAACATTTGACACCCGTTCCAGGGTTCTGCATGGACATCTGTTCATCTGTTCGACACTCATACCCAGTTGTTGGTGCTGTGCTTCCTGCCGTGAACCACTAGACCACTGCAGTGCAGTTATCGTCACATTATCATGTGCTTCTTCAAAGCTTTTACTGCACTGGCAGTAAAAAAGGGGGAGGGGCAAAGTTTAGTACCAAGCTGTAGATGATTTTTCATACTGGTCATCAGTTTTTGGTCTGTACCAAGAGACTTGGAGAAGATGACACTGTCTTTGACTGAAGGCCCTTATGTTTATGTTTGCTTTTGCACTCAGAGACAAACCATACAGTGTAACTCTCCCCTCCTATTAATGAAAATAAAATGGCCACAGCCCTGTCTTAATCTCCTGACAGTTTTACTAAGTCTCATCTGTAGATATAAATTTGAAGAAGATTACAGGTAAGTAACTTCAGTGTACTTTAGTAAGATATATAGAGATGTTAAAACGTGTAGTGAAGTACACAATGTTTCCAGAGAAACAAGATGTTTCAGACAGAGGTCATTCATCAGCAATACAAGCTGTTGGGTATGTGTCACACTGACAGTATGACAGTGTCTCACTATGTTTCTAATCAAGTTGTGAACATTGCAAATAATTAGTAACTTCATAATTTTTTTGAGAAAAAAGTGCAATAATGATATGAAACTTAATTCTACATCTACACATTAAATACTTAAAATGGCTAATATTAAGACAGTAGATATCCATTTTGATATGTGAAAATCTCACACACTGATTGCGTGTTTTCAGATTGCATGTTTTCAGACATCACAAGGATAAAATCCAAAGGATTAAATTGTTTAAACATCCAAACCCCTTCATCCTCTTCCTGAGCCTGACTCCCCATCATATCTCCTGTAACTATTAAAGATTATTTCTTTTGGACCTAATAATTTATAGATACATATATTTAAATACAAAATATTACATCTTTAGATAAATACTAACTAAAGTATGGCCACTTTAGGGACGATAAGCGTGTGTTTTAGTTAGTGTGTCTGCATAATAATATTTTTACAATATACTATGTATTTGAAAATATTTTCCCAAGGACTTGCCTTTAGTTTTTTTACGAGCTGCAGGTCTGGGAGTCCAGTGATCACAGAGACACTGCTTGCTTGGCTCTGGTTAGTGGTCTGTTTTCTGACTTGATATGTTTTAACAATGTTTCAGCAGCCAAGCTGCTACTGGCCTGTGTTAATGTTGGGGACAGTGTATTTATGGCCCATCTCTCCCTCTGTCATTGTCCACCACACTCTACCTCGTCTCCAGTGACAGATCCCAGCGCCCAGTCCTCCCGGGGGGTCTCATTACTCTTATTGGTTCTAACACCTTCAGCTAATGATGAAACATCCTACATGTTTTACTAGCATATATGTTGTGTGTATGAGAAAGATAGAGAGATACAGAGAGAGAGGGAGAATACTAGGATTGCACACATGGGAGTATTACAAAACGACCATTATGAAATTTTAAGCAAAAAGAATCGAGAGTCTGAGAGTCCTCTTTCTCTCTCTCTCTCCCTTTCTCTCTCTCTCTCTCGTTTCTCTCTCTCTTTCTCTCTCTCCCTTTCTCTCCCATTTTCTCACATAAATACAGATGTAGTGTCAGCGAGTGACAGGAAGACAGTGACTGATGTACATGTTTGACTGTCATTGCAGTGTCATTGTCATTTATAGAAATGGCAATGTCTGTGTCTGACACACACTTTTAAATGCACCCAGTGGGGCACTTTAAACCACTAGTTAGGGCTCTGAGGAATAGAAACTAGACACCGGTTACCCCACACATCACAAAGAGGTTCTTAGTTTCTGGACAATTGCGGAATGCCTTATACCAAATCCTGTGTCTCAATGTTGACTACATAGACAAGTGTCTGCTTCCATAGAAACGTGCCTCGAAGTTATTGGTGTTTTCTCATTTGGGATGAAAATATTTTCTAATGCAGGAACAACAACAAAAACGGTTCCCCAGGACTTCATGTTAGGATTTGATTTGTTGAGCTGAGGAGCACCAGGATGTGTCTGTTCACGAAGAAAAAGACTCATATAAAGACTCATAAGAAAGACTCATAAAGACTCATTTTAGAAACTCGCCCTTTCCTCACATGGGAATCTGATTTCATCTTCCTGGCCGTGATTCTCCAAGCCTTGTTGTTTCCTGGAAAGTGATTTCATTAGATAACTGGTTACATAACATCAATAACGGTCATTTCTTAATCATGCTTAGTTACAACAACTTAGAATCCTGAGACTGAGACTCTCACTGGGTACCTGCATCACAGTAAACAATATTTGACAGTAACAATGAGATCCAGTTTCTAAAATGTACATAAGTATTGGTAGTTATTCTTTCCTGCTGCATAAATGCCCAAGGACTTTAGCTCTGTAGCGTTTTAATGGTCTTGAGTATATGTGCAGACAGAGAGTGCTTTAAAGAGATTTAGTATTAGGTAAGGACATTGTTGTGAAGTATTGTATGTACCTTTCATGCTCTCTCTATTTCCTCACTCACTCTCTCACACACGACACATTCTCTCACTCACTCACACACACTCACTCACACTCACTCTCCCACTCACTCTCTCACACACTCACTCACACACTCACACATTCACACACTTAGTTACTCACTCACTCTCTCACACACTCAATTACAGATTCACACACACACTCACACACTCACTCACACACACGCTCACACTCACTCACACACACTCACTCACATACTCATATACACTCACTCATGAACACACACACACTCGCTCATTCATTCACTCACTCACTCACTGTGCTGTATCTCTCTCTCTCTCTCTCTCTCTCTCTCTCT